>NC_056430.1:33748212-33793212 GCF_018296145.1 Oncorhynchus tshawytscha | reverse complement strand
GGGCCTGCAATCATTTTTTAGGCTCACAGAGTCAAGTTGAACATGGCAAAACTATGCCAGAACACATGTCTGTGGAACAGTGCAGAAGAAGATCGCTACATTGATGATTAAGAACACCGTCACTCAGTAACTCCTCATACCTGTAAGCATCTCTCTTCCCCTATCCTCCCATCAGTCTTTTTGACATTGGAGGAACCGAGGGCCCAGGGCTGTGTCACCACAGTATCCTGACACAGTGTCTGGAGTTGGGTGATAGTGAGGGTGCTGGAGGGCGAGAGGGGCCCCAGCAGGCTGAGCTGCCCAAGGGCCGGAAGCCCAGCCTGGGCAGCGGTTAGCCAGCAACATCCCCCCTGAGAACCGCCATGCACCCCTGGGGGAAGTGACACACGTGACCCATTCCATTTCAACAGCCCTGGAGCACAGAGTGCACAGTGTTTTTACGAACAACAACCTGCCTCACCTCACTTCGGCACTGGCACTAGATAGACATTGGGCAACAGTGAGCCTGAGAGTCAGCAGACAGGTGCTCTCACAACCCACTCTCCTCTGGTTCTGTGCCAACATTACCATGGCAACTTCAAAGCACTACTGGTGATGTTCAAGAGCGTTGTATGACCAAGATAGACTCAGTGTTACTCTTTTTCTGTTTTTCCCGTATTAGATACAACCTTTTGGGAGCACATGGTAGAAGTCTACAATCAGTTGGCCTGTTTAGGTGTGTAATGTCCAAATACCGTAAAATAGAAAGACTGTTATGCAAAGAGATCCAACACAATGAAACTCATACTGACCCAAACAGACCCAATCAAAGTGTGGGCCTGGATTTGGAGCATGACTCTATATCCAGCCTTCCATTAGGGCCGTATCCTGACACACTCAGCAGGTCTGAACACACAAACCCCTAGAGCAGATCTCAGCACCAGATGGCAGCGTTGCCTGAGGGTTGACGCTTGGAAAAAATAATCTCTTTCTGACCTGTACTAAAAAGTTCATCTGGGAACAAACTAGGCAAAAGCCTAAAAGATTCACAAGCGAACACACAGAGGCAATGTGCAGCTACGTGCAGAATCACAATGTGTGTAAGCGAGGTCTCCGTCACCAGACAATAGATATTGTGTTTTGTAGGAAAATAAATAGTACGGTAACATACAGTGCATACAGAAAACCTAAGTGTGTATAAGAAGCACATTGTGGCGGAGCAGAGCGGAGGGGGACAGGGGACGTGATCAGTGCCTCTCTATGGGAATAAGAGGCCATTCCCACTGCACTGGGATTTGACCTCATCATTACTCTACCCTCTATGGTTCTCTGGCTGTATCATATATCCTACACTGGAGGATCAGCTTAGCATGATGCCATTCTATAGCTATTGGACAGAGATATGAAGAGTATGTGGGGACAGGAGTCTCTAAATAATCTGTACGGTAGAGTGCAGTTCAACCACAACACACAGTGGGTCCTAATGTGATGTTTAGCAACTGTTGAAAGTATGTCAAATGTATGAATACTGAATAGCCATATGAAAATGATATGACAATAGCCGAGGATGGCATTCCCAGATTCACTCCTGTAGGACTAGAGTTTAGACTTGAGCTAAGCTTCTGCTGACCTGAGTCATGCTTTACCTTATCTCAACACTTGGAGCGGCAGATCCTGGCCTAAGGGTCATTTGGGGCACATAGAGTGAGGGGATAGTAAGAGAGAGTTGTGACATGTGACTCAGTCTCTGGGCTGCTGGGATAGGTCTCTGCCCTTAACTTCCTATGCTGAGGCATAAAGGCTTGGTGCTCAGCTATAGGGGCAGAAGAGGGATTGCAAGGAAACAATGAGATTGAAAAAGGGGAAAAAGAGAAAAGAGAGCTCAGTAAGTGAGAAGCAGCAGTCTCTTACTTTATCCCTTTATGATCTTTAACGTGTAAAGATCCCTACGAAGGGATGCACTCTGCAATGCACTCTGGACCGAATGTAAGGTGAGGTGAGTTAGTTTGGGGGAGGGTGGGAATGTGTGTGTCGGCGGTGGAGTGGGGGGGTTACTAAGGCGGTGGGGGGTTAAGAGTCCGTTAGGGGCGACCCTCCCTGACCACCAGCCCACTGAGAGGGGACGGGATGTGTCTGCTAATAATACCGGGCCTGCGGCACACCAGAGAAAGACAGGGTTCCGTTTGAAACCGGATCCCACCAAAACAAGTGTATCCTGATGTGGTAAGGAGAGAGGTTAGGGGAGGGAGGGAAGGAGAAGATAGAGGGCGCCGTGTGGCTGGCCTAACTCTCCTTCTGTCTTCTGTTTCTAATGCTCTCTCTGTACTCACAGGTGGATTGAGTGGAAGAGAGGGGAGGTGTGGTGGAGGGACTTTTTTGTAAGGGACGGTTTGTTGTGTAATTGGTTGGTAACCTCAAGCAACACCTTCTCAAATCGAATGTGTAGGCGTGCAGTGTAACTCCAACCACAAACTCCACACACGTACTGTATATGAAGACAACAGTAGATGCCGTAAATGTTGTGCACACTAATAGAGGGTGAAAGGAAGGAATTTAGGCTGCAGAATGTGCTGATTTGCTCTCCAATAATCCAGTGCTCAACTGTCATCTGTCACCTTTACAAGAGAGAGGAGGAGAGGGTAGGATGAGGATGAGGCAGAATCTAATCCTCATATCAAAGGGATGTCTCCCCTTAATAAAACTGCCCTGAAAGTCACAGTCACATACACACAGAGTGTTAAGTTAAGTTTATTCATTTGACCATTTAAAAAAACAAGCACACATAAAACTAGAAAAAGCCATACATGCACATGAGTGAAAGCATGGAGGATAACACACAATTAAGTCTGGGACTTATTTCCATTGTTAAAGCATGGAGGATAACACACAATAAAGTCTGGAACTTATTTCCATTGTTAAAGCATGGAGGATAACACACAATAAAGTCTGGGACTTATTTCCATTGATAAAGCATGGAGGATAACACACAATAAAGTCTGGGACTTATTTCCATTGTTAAAGCATGGAGGATAACACACAATAAAGTCTGGGACTTATTTCCATTGTTAAAGCATGGAGGATAACACACAATAAAGTCTGGGACTTATTTCCATTGTTAAAGCATGGAGGATAACACACAATAAAGTCTGGGACTTATTTCCATTGTTAAAGCATGGAGGATAACACACAATAAAGTCTGGGACTTATTTCCATTGTTAAAGCATGGAGGATAACACACAATAAAGTCTGGGACTTATTTCCATTGTTAAAGCATGGAGGATAACACACAATCCATTGTTAAAGCATGGACACAATAAAGTCTGGGACTTATTTAACACACAAGTCTGGGACTTATTTCATTGTTAAAGCATGGAGGATAACACACAATAAGTCTGGGAGTCTGGGACTTATTTCCATTGTTAAAGCATGGAGGATAACACACAATAAAGTCTGGGACTTATTTCCATTGTTAAAGCATGGAGGATAACACACAATAAAGTCTGGGACTTATTTCCATTGTTAAAGCATGGAGGATAACACACAATAAAGTCTGGGACTTATTTCCATTGTTAAAGCATGGAGGATAACACACAATAAAGTCTGGGACTTATTTCCATTGTTAAAGCATGGAGGATAACACACAATAAAGTCTGGGACTTATTTCCATTGTTAAAGCATGGAGGATAACACACAATAAAGTCTGGGACTTATTTCCATTGTTAAAGCATGGAGGATAACACACAATAAAGTCTGGGACTTATTTCCATTGTTAAAGCATGGAGGATAACACACAATAAAGTCTGGGACTTATTTCCATTGTGGTCCTCTTGAGACAAGATGGCTAGGCAAGATCAAACACAGTTGAACACAGTATGACTGCGAGATAAGAAAACAAAGAAGAAGAACATCTATCTCATCATTGCAGTTACATCGTAGGGTACATTCATTTGGGCACAGAAGACATCAAACAGTTTTTTACTTTATTTTTAAAGCTGCCCAGAGAGGATGTTGTTTTTATGGGCAGAGGCAACTCATTCCATTCTCTGGTACACAAGAAAGTACCTTTCCCAGCATTACTCCTGAACCTGTATAAGCACACATTAGCAACACCTGATCTGGTGCTGTGGTTGTGTGCATCCCTAACATGGTAAAAGTAACCAGTCAGATAACTGGGTGCAGAACCATAGATACTCCTGTAAACCAGACCCAGTCTAATCTGGGACACCCTATCCTCAACAGGCAGCCAGTTGAGTTCCTGAAAGCAACTCCTGCCTATGTGAATACGTGGACTCACCTTCAATACTACCCTGATCAGCTTATTCTGGGCTATCTGGAGCTTCCCCTTCAGAAGCTTAGATAAGCCCCAAACCAGGAAGTACAAGTGTAGTCAAAATGACATTGAATGAGGGCAGTGGCTAGCACTCTCATGAAGTCCTTATCAAGCAGCTTGGACTATTTAGCCAAAACTTTAGTCCAGGAATGAACCTTCCCTAGCACTTTAGCAGTGGTGGGCCGTCAGGGCCAGCAAGGCCTTCTCTGCTGGCCTAAATATCATCAGAATATAATTTTTTTTTAAAATATATTTTCCCACAAATATGTCTTAAATTATTCCCCAGAGTAAGAGTTATACTCTTCATTTCATAGCTTTCCTCTTGGTTGCACTGCTTCCAACCCCAGACTGAGATTTGGAGGGCTGGTCTTTATGTTAGATCTTTTATCCAATCATATTCAGCCATCATGTGTTGCCAGGGGTCTAAAATCTGCCCTCAGGCCTTCAGAATCAACAGTGCGGGTGCTTGTAGCTTAAAGTGAATGGAAATGAAAATGTAGGAAACTGAATTTGATAAACAAAATAATTTGCGTACTACTAAGCTGTTTTTTCAACCCACAATGGCAGAAGGAGGAGAAGATATCGATTTGGTCGAGGATATAATTATAACGCCATTCTCAAGACAAACTTTTCAAGAAAAGTTAGACATTGTCAAGAGAGGTCGCCCGACGCCGACGCTACAAAGCCTGTCACAGGCGGGAAAGGGGTTCGTTCACCACTTTCAAAGTTCCAACTACGAGCGCTATCAATGGCTCACAGGCTCCGAGAAGCACACTTGAGTTGTCTAACCAAGGCAGCAACAAGACACCAAAGTACGGCTGGGCACTTACAAGCAATGGTGCTTTTGAAAACTTTTGGGGACACCCGAGTGTATCTACAGCTCAACGAACAAACGCGCAGGGCAACGGGAGCTGCACAATGAAAAGGTATTGTACTCTTCCCCTGCAATTCTCTGAATAAAAATGTCAATTTCAAGGTGACGCAACGCCTGGTTATACTGCATTTCTGTCTAAATGTATAGTGTCTAGAGCCATGGCATCATAATGATGGTAATAAGGGATGGATTAATTCGGGTGGGACTGTGTAGGACCTCACTGAAGGCCCAGGCCCCAGGCCCACAGCACGCCACTGCACTTTAGTGACCATGCTCACACGCCGCAAGCTTCGTTCAAGGATGCATCCCAGGTAGCTAACAGAGATTTAAGTAGTCAGCATCTCACTCCCTAACTTCACTCTGATTTCAGAGGACCTACACAATTTAGGTCTGGACCCCAAAATAATTGCCTCAGTTTTATCAAAGTACAGAGATACAGTAGCTTATTACCTACAACCCATTTGCTAATGTCAGGAAGCTCTGGGCTAAGTATTCGCTCCAACATAGTTTTACTTTTATGAGACACCAGAAGTGTAGAGTCATCCGCATAAAGGAAAAGACGGCATGAACAAGTATCTTTCATATCGTTAATATATAGTAAAAACAGTAGAGGCACGCTCCCCTGCAGAACACCACAACTTACTGGTTTTGCCTGAGACAGTGAACCATTAACCTCTACCACTTGCTCTCGACCTGTCAAGTAGGACTTTACCCAGCCTAGAGGGATACTGCTTAAACCCAGTGCCTCCAGTTTGGAGATTAGGAGACAGTGGTTAACTGTATCAAAGGCCTTCTGTAGTTTAACTAGTACCATTCCACACAGATTTCCCTCATCAATCTATTTCCTGATGAAGTCAGTCAACTAAAGTATACACTCAGTCGGGGTCTCAACTTATTGTTGAGAGTTAGAATAGTAGAATACAGAAGGTGCAAGTTCAACATTTGGTTGTGCAACAGCAGTTTCTCTTGTTTTGCCAGTCACTGACAGTCACTCAATTAGCCATGTCAGCTAAAAAAACATTGATTGGTAAGTTAGTCTAGCCAGTTATCATTGCCGAAAACAAACCGGGCATGCAGGGCACGTGCCCAGGGGCCCTCACCACCAGGGGGGCTCTATTCATTTTGTTAGACACTCTCACTCAGATATCATTGACATGGCATAAGTCATAATAAAATGTGTAAAATTCCATGAAATTAGCCCCTGCAGAAATCGAATTAGCGTAATAAAAAAATCCCCATCAAAATCTGTCTAAGCTAGAGAATATGTTTTTTTGTTGCGTCTCAATCCACCACATCTGCCAATGTCGACCTTCCGCTTCTGTGGTGGAAGGTGGCCGAGCTACAGCAGTGTTTGTCAGACCAGGAGAATCCCAAAAATTGGTCCTCTCACAAACATTTCTGTAGCGTCTGAACGGTTTGGCCCCTCTATGGAAAGGTGAGACTCTCGTGAACATGTACATATCAACTGTTTTGCTCTAGGACGCCCCAGGACTCACAACACTGGTCTTAAGGTAGCCTAGTACCAGTTTAAAAATGTATGAAAGTATGAGTGTACAAAACATTAGGAACACCTTCCTAATATTGAGTGGCACCGCCTTTTGCCCTCAGAACAGCCTCAATTCGTCAGGGCATGGACTCTACAAGGTTTCGAAAGCATTCCACAGGGTTGTTGGCCCACGTTGACTCCAATGCTTGCCACAGTTGTGTCAAGTTGGCTGGATATCCTTTGGGTGGTGGACCATTCTTGATACACACAGGAAACTGTTGAGCGTGAAAAACCCAGCAGCGTTACAGTTCTTGACACACTCAAACCGGTGCGCCTGGTACTTAAATCTTTTGTCTTACCCATTCATCCTCTGAATGGCACACATACACAATCCATGTCTCAAATGTTTCAAGGCTTAAAAATCCTTCTTTAACCTGTCTCCTCCCCTTCAGATACACTGATTGAAGTGCATTTAACAGGTGACAACAATAAGGGATCATAGCTTTCACCTGGATTCAGGTGAAAGCTATCTTCCATCTTCAGTGACAGTATCCCTCTAGCCCCTCCCCTTGTCTTTCCCCACCACCCATGTCTGTGCAGGTGTGTGTGTTGGGAATGGACATAGAGAGAGGTGGAGGATGAAGGATCTGGTAAAGTAGCACAACAGCCAACTGTGTCTCCCTCAATTGCACCTGCAGGGCTGGTGAAAAGAAAACAGCCAGCCAGCCAGACAGACAGCCAGCAAGCCAGACAGCCAGACCGACAGACAGACAGACAGAGAGCACACGTGCACAGACACAAACACAAACGCAGACTGAGATTCACTGACTGACCGCTATCTTGAAGGAGGAGACAAGTGCATCAAAGCTGGGACCGAGAGACTGATAAACAGCTTCTATCTCCGGGCCATCAGACTAGCCAGCCTCCGGCCAGTGCCCTGCCCTGAACCTTAGTCACTGTTACAAGCCGGCTACCACCCGGTACTCTACCCTGCACCTTAGAGACTGTTACAAGCCGGCTACCACCCGGTACTCTACCGTGCACCTTAGAGACTGCTTTGCTTTTCCCTATGTACAAACAGTGCCTTCGGAAAGTATTCAGGCCCCTCGACTTTTTCCACATTTTGTTACGTCACAGCCTTATTCTAAAATGTATTAAATATTTTTTTTTCTCAGCAATCTATACACAATACCCCATAATGATAAGGCAAAAACTGTTTTTTAGACATTTTTGCAAATGTATTAAAAGTAAAAAACAGAAATACCTTACTTACATAAGTAGTCAGACCCTTTGCTATTAGACGTGAAATTGAGCTCAGGTGCATCCTGTTTCCATTGATCACCCTTAAGCTGTTTCTACAACTTGATTGGAGTCCACCTGCGGTAAATTAAATTGATTGGATGTCATTTGGAAAGGCCCACACCTGTCTATATAAGGTCCCTAAGCTGACAGTGCATGTCAGAGCAAAAACCAAGTCTTGAGGTCGAAGAAATTGTCCATAGAGCTCCGAGACAGGATTGTTTTGAGGTACAGATCTGGGGAAGGGTACCAAAACATTTCTGCAGCATTGAAGTTCCCCAAGAATACAGTGGCCTCCATCATTTTTAAATGGAAAACGTTTAGAACCACCAAGACTGTTCTTAGAGTTGGCCACCCGGCCATACTGAGCAATCGGGGGAGAAGGGCCTTGGTCAGGGAGGTGACCAAGAACCCGATGGTCACTCCGACAGGGCTCTAGAGTTCCTCTGTGGAGATGGGAGAACCTTCCCGAAGGACAACCATCTCTGCAGCACTCCACCAATCAGACCTTTATGGTAGAGTGGCCAGACGGAAGCCACTCCTCAGTAAATAGGCATATGACAGCCTGCTTGGGAGTTTGCCAAAGGCACCTAAAGACTCTCAGACCATGAGAAACAAGATAATCTGGTCTGACTAACTCCCAAGAAAGCTAAGGTAACTGAGCTAAACGACTATCGCCCCTTGGCACTCACTTCCGTCATCATGAAGTGCTTTGAGAGACTAGTCAAGGATCATATCACCTCCACCCTATCTGACACCCTAGACACACTCCAATTTGCTTACCGCCCCAATAGGTCCACAGACGACACAATCACAATCACACTGCACACTGCCCTAACCCATCTGGACAAGAGGAATACCTATGTAAGAATGCTGTTCATCGACTACAGCTCAGCATTTAACACCATAGTACCCTCCAAACTTGTCATTAAGCTCAAGACCCTGGGCCTCGACCCCGCCCTGTGTAACTGGGTCCTGGACTTTTTGACGGGCCGCCCCCTGGTGGTGAGTGTAGGAAACAACATCTTCACCCCGCTGATCCTCAACACTGGGGCCCCACAAGGGTGCGTTCTCAGCCCTCTCCTGTACTCCCTGTTCACCCATGACTGCATGGCAATGCACGCCTCCAACTCAATTATCAACTTTGCAGACGACACTACAGTGGTAGGCTTGATTATCAACAATGACGAGACACCTACAGGGAGGAGGTGAGGGCCCTCGGAGTGTGGTATTAGGAAAATAACCTCACACTCAAAATCAACAAAACAAAGGTGATGATTGTGGACTTCAGGAAACAGCAGAGGGAGCACCCCCCTCTCCACATTGACGGGACAGTAGTGGAGAAGGTGGAAATGTTTAAGTTCCTCGGTGTACACATCACGGACAAACTGAAATGGTCCACCCACACAGACAATGTGGTGAAGAAGGCACAACAAGGCCAAAAAGGTCATCAAGGACAACAACCACCCGAGCCCCTGCCTGTTCACCCCGCTATCATCCAGAAGGCGAGGTCAGTACAGGTGCATCAAAGCTGGGACCGAGAGACTGAAAAACAGCTTCTATCTCAAGGCCTTCAGACTGTTAAACAGCCATCACTAACATTGAGTGGCTGCTGCCAACATACTGACTCAAATCTCTAGCCACTTTAATAATTAAAAACTGGATGTAATGAATGTATCACTAGTCACTTTAAACAATGCCACTTTGTATAATGTTTACATACCCTATATTAATCATGTCATATGCATATACTGTACTCTATACCATCTACTGCATCTTGCCTATGCCATTCGGCCTTCACTCATCCATATATTTAAATGTACATATTCTTATTCATTCCCTTACACTTGTGTGTATAAGGTAGTTGTTGTGAAATTGTTAGATTACTTGTTAGATAATACTGCACGGTCAGAACTAGAAGCACAAAGCATTTTGCTACACTCACATTAACATCTGCTAACCATGTGTATGTGACCAATAAAATGTTATTTTATTTTATTTTATTTGATGAAACCAAGATTGAACTCTTTCTCCTAAATGTCAAGCGTCACGTCTGGAGGAAACCTGGCACCATCCCTACGGTGAAGCATGGTGGTAGCAGCATCATGCTGTGGGGATGTTTTTCAGCGGCAGGGACTGGGAGACTAATCGGGATCGAGGGGAAGATGAACGGAGCAAAGTACAGAGAGATGAAAACCTGCTCCAAAGAGCTCAGGACCTCAGACTGGGTTGAAGGTTCACCTTCTAACAGGACAACAACACTAAGCACACAGCCAAGACAACACAGGAGTGGCTTGGGACAAGTCTCTGAATGTTCTTGAGTGGCCCGGCCAGAGCCCGGACTTGAACCTGATCGAACATCGCGGGAGAGACCTGAAAATAGCTGTGCAGAAACGCTCTCCATCCCCAAATACAGGTCTGCCGAGCATGTAGTATCATACCAAAGAAGACTCAAGGCTGTAATTGCTGCCAAAGGTGCTTCAATAAAGTATTCAGTGGTCTAAATACTTATGTAAATGTGTTATTTAAGTTTTTTTAATATATATATGCAAAACAAAATGTATAATGTTTTCGCTTTGTCATTATTGGGTATTGTGTGTAGTTTTATGAGGGAGAAAAAAACAATGTAATCAATTTTAGAATAAGGCTGTAAAGTCAAGGGGTCTGAATACTTTCCGAAGGCAATGTAGTTATTGAACACTGGTCACTGGTTTACCCACTTTACACTGTATTCTAGTCATGGCTCATCCTATAAATCGTCCGCTGTACAGACCTTTTTCTATGCATATACTGTCCATACTGCTAAATGGCCAAAACAAAAGTATATTTATTTTCTGGACTCTGACAATGATTGTTCTAAAAAAAAAATGTATTGTTACTTTTGGATTATGTGCCTATTGTTTTGTATTGCTAGGTATTATTACTGCACTGTTGGAGCTAGAAACACACGCATTTTTCTGTACTGCGATAACATCTGCAAATCTGTGTATGAGACCAATAAAATGTGATTGATTTGATTTTGACTGGCTAACTTCCAACAGAGGAGAGGATTCCGGTGTGGAGAGAGTGACATTTCGCGACAAAGAGAAGAGAAACAGGGAGATGATGAAGTAGGTGGATGTGGAAGATAAATAAATTACTCACACAGACAGGGAGTAAATAAGATGCGGATCTGTCTGTGTGTGTGTGTGTGTGTGTGTGTGTGTGTGTGTGTGTGTGTGTGTGTGTGTGTGTGTGTGTGTGTGTGTGTGTGTGTGTGTGTGTGTGTGTGTGTGTGTGTGTATCTGGGAGAGAGCGTTTGAGTGAGTGAATGAATAAACAATGTAACGTTCATCATTTAGATGCTAATGTAAAAGACCAGATTTAGTTGAACTTGAATCATAATCTCACACACACGCACACGCACACACACACACACATACACACATACACACAGACAGATCCGCATCTTATTTACTCCTGGTCTGTGTGTATATAGAGTGGATGTGACAGCCAGGACCAGATGTTTCTGGTGAATCAGCTTAAAGCAGAGACAGCTCCTCAGAGTAGGATGACGTCTGCTGGGGATCTATGTCTCTCCATCAACCAGGATCTACAGACAAACCAGACATACAGATTAACAACATTACACACACACACAGACATACATACATACACAAAATATGAAGGTGTGTCTATCTTTTTTCTCTCTCTCTTTTTTCTCTCTCTATATATATATATATATATATATATATATATATCTCTCTCTCTCTCTATATATATATATCTCTCTCTCTCTCTCTATATATATATATATCTCTCTCTCTCTATATATATATATATCTCTCTCTCTCTCTCTCTCTATCTCTCTCTCTCTCTCTCTCTCTCTCTCTCTCTCTCTCTCTCTCTCTCTCTCTCTCTCTCTCTCTCTCTCTCTCTCTCTCTCTCTCTCTCTCTCTCTCTCTCTCTCTCTCTCTCTCTCTCTCTCTCTCTCTAATTCTCTCAATTCAATTCAATTCAAGGGATTTATTGGCATGGGAAACATGTGTTAACATTGCCAAAGCAAGTGAGGTAGACAACATACAAAGTGAATATATAAAGTGAAAAACAACTGAAATTAACAGTAAACATTACACATACAGAAGTTTCAAAACAGTAAAGACATTACAAATGTCATATTATATATATACAGTGTTCTAACAATGTACAAATGGCTAAAGGACACAAGATAAAATAAATAAGCATAAATATGGGTTGTATTTACAATGGTGTTTGTTCTTCACTGGTTGCCCTTTTCTCGTGGCAACAGGTCACAAATCTTGCTGCTGTGATGGCACACTGTGGAATTTCACCCAGTAGATATGGGAGTTTTTCAAAATTGGATTTGTTTTCAAATTCTTTGTGGATCTGTGTAATCTGAGGGAAATATGTCTCTCTAATATGGTCATACATTGGGCAGGAGGTTAGGAAGTGCAGCTCAGTTTCCACCTCATTTTGTGGGCAGTGAGCACATAGCCTGTCTTCTCTTGAGAGCCATGTCTGCCTACGGCGGCCTTTCTCAATAGCAAGGCTATGCTCACTGAGTCTGTACATAGTCAGGGCTTTCCTTAATTTTGGGTCAGTCACAGTGGTCAGGTATTCTGCCGCTGTGTACTCTCTGTGTAGGGCCAAATAGCATTCTAGTTTGCTCTGTTTTTTTGTTAATTCTTTCCAATGTGTTAAGTAGTTATCTTTTTGTTTTCTCATGATTTGGTTGGGTCTAATTGTGCTGCTGTCCTGGGGCTCTGTAGTGTGTGTTTGTGTTTGTGAACAGAGCCCCAGGACCAGCTTGCTTAGGGACTCTTCTCCAGGTTCATCTCTCTGTAGGTGATGGCTTTGTTATGGAAGGTTTGTGAATCGCTTCCTTTTAGGTGGTTGTAGAATTTAACAGCTCTTTTCTGGATTTTGATAATTAGTGGGTATCGGCCTAATTCTGCTCTGCATGCATTATTTGGTGTTCTACGTTGTACACGGAGGATATTTTTGCAGAATTCTGCGTGCAGAGTCTCAATTTGGTGTTTGTCCCATTTTGTGAAGTCTTGGTTGGTGAGCGGACCCCAGACCTCACAACCATAAAGGGCAATGGGCTCTATGACTGATTCAAGTATTTTTAGCCAGATCCTAATTGGTATGTTGAAATTTATGTTTCTTTTGATGGCATAGAATGCCCTTCTTGCCTTGTCTCTCAGATCGTTCACAGCTTTGTGGAAGTTACCTGTGGTGCTGATGTTTAGGCCAAGGTATGTATAGTTTTTTGTCTGCTCTAGGGCAACAGTGTCTAGATGGAATTTGTATTTGTGGTCCTGGTGACTGGACCTTTTTGGAACACCATTATTTTGGTCTTACTGAGATTTACTGTCAGGGCCCAGGTCTGACAGAATCTGTGCATAAGATCTAGGTGCTGCTGTAGGCCCTCCTTGGTTGGTGACAGAAGCACCAGATCATCAGCAAACAGCAGACATTTGACTTCGGATTCTAGCAGGGGAGGCCGGGTGCTGCAGACTTTTCTAGTGCCCTCGCCAATTCGTTGATATATATGTTGAAGAGGGTGGGGCTTAAGCTGCATCCCTGTCTAACCCCACGACCCTGTGTGAAGAAATGTGTGTGTTTTTTGCCAATTTTAACCGCACACTTGTTGTTTGTGTACATGGATTTTATAATGTCGTATGTTTTACCCCCAACACCACTTTCCATCAGTTTGTATAGCAGACCCTCATGCCAGATTGAGTCGAAGGCTTTTTTGAAATCAACAAAGCATGAGAAGACTTTGCCTTTGTTTTGGTTTGTTTGATTGTCAATTAGGGTGTGCAGGGTGAATACATGGTCTGTTGTACGGTAATTTGGTAAAAAGCCAATTTGACATTTGCTCAGTACATTGTTTTCATTGAGGAAATGTACGAGTCTGCTGTTAATAATAATGCAGAGGATTTTCCCAAGGTTACTGTTGACACATATTCCACGGTAGTTATTGGGGTCAAATTTGTCTCCACTTTTGTGGATTGGGGTGATCAGTCCTTGGTTCCAAATATTGGGGAAGATGCCAGAGCTAAGTATGATGTTAAAGAGTTTTAGTATAGCCAATTGGAATTTGTTGTCTGTATATTTGATCATTTCATTGAGGATACCATCAACACCACAGGCCTTTTTGGGTTGGAGGGTTTTTATTTTGTCCTGTAACTCGTTCAAGGTAATTGGAGAATCCAGTGGGTTCTGGTAGTCTTTAATAGTTGATTCTAAGATCTGTATTTGATCATGTATATGTTTTTGCTCTTTATTCTTTGTTATAGAGCCAAAGAGATTGGAGAAGTGGTTTACCCATACATCTCCATTTTGGATAGATAATTCTTCGTGTTGTTGTTTGTTTAGTGTTTTCCAATTTTCCCAGAAGTGGTTAGAGTCTATGGATTCTTCAATTGCATTGAGCTGATTTCTGACATGCTGTTCCTTCTTTTTCCGTAGTGTATTTCTGTATTGTTTTAGTGATTCACTATAGTGAAGGCGTAGACTCAGGTTTTCCGGGTCTCTATGTTTTTGGTTGGACAGGTTTCTCAATTTCTTTCTTAGATTTTTGCATTCTTCATCAAACCATTTGTCATTATTGTTAATTTTCTTCGGTTTTCTATTTGAGATTTTTAGATTTGATAGGGAAGCTGAGAGGTCAAATATACTGTTAAGATTTTCTACTGCCAAGTTTACACCTTCACTATTACAGTGGAACGTTTTACCCAGGAAATTGTCTAAGAGGGATTGAATTCGTTGTTGCCTAATTGTTTTTTGGTAGGTTTCCAAACTGCATTCCTTCCATCTATAGCATTTCTTAATGTTACTCAGTTCCTCTCTCTCTCTCTCTCTCTCTCTCTCTCTCTCTCTCTCTCTCTCTCTCTCTCTCTCTCTCTCTCTCTCACTCTCTCTCACTCTCTCTCACTCTCTCTCACTCTCTCTCACTCTCTCTCACTCTCACTCTCACTCTCACTCTCACTCTACCTGCTGTCTTTGCACCTTACTTATCAATGTATCCCTGCACAGAGGAAATGGGAAACCCTGCTACATTAAGTATTTGGAACGAAGATGATGAGATAAGGAAAATGTAGGGAAATATAGAGAGACAGAGACAGTGTGATCTCTCTCTTTCTCTCTCTCACTCTCTCTCTCTCTCAGCACTCCACACTACCGGTAAATGCTACCTTTATGGACTCTCCACACATCCCGTCCAGACTCTGGGCTTCAAGTCTGGAACATTATTGCACTATGTTACACCCAATGGACACGTGCACCCAAACACACACATACACACAAACACACACACATACACACACACATACGTGCGCGCTTAGCCCAGTCGTTGGTCTAACATGCCTGTTTTTTTGCTACACTAACACTGGTAGTGATAGCAACATGAACACAAGAGTTGCATAGAGGTCTGTGGTAACCAATCGGGGACGGACGGACGGACAGACGGACAGATGAAGGCAAACAGGCTGAGTTCAGTGTTTGGAATTCTCCAAGTCCCTAGATAGGGCCTGTGAAAGCCAGTGTGATTGACCGGTTGTCAGCAACGAGGTGCTGTAAACGCTGTCTTCCTGTTGCACTCTGGGCAGGAAGTGAACTCCTGACCTCTAATGAATTAGCACAGCCACTTCTCAGGGCACCACACTGTTATGGGGAAAGGGGGATGGAGAAGAAGAAGGAGGGATAGAGATATTTAAATGTTAAATGAAAAGAGATAGTAGGTTGTATAGAGTGGAAGACGTGTAGTCCAAATGGTATTTATAATCAGAAATGCAACTAAACAAAACCTTTACTAAAATATCCCTGAATCCCTGACTGCAGAACTGTCTGGCCATTTCGTATATAGACTGTCCAATTTCATATAATTTAATCATTCCAAATAGCTTTCCTGTGATTTCGATTTTCAATACGGGAGAGGAGGATGGAAAGGGGAGATAGACAACCAGAGTGAGAAACAGAGAGAGAGGGGGAGTGAGAGAGTGAGAGTAAAGAGAGACGGAGGAGGGAGAATTTCCCCTGGTGTCACCTCTCTAACATTTTACAATAACAAACATGAGGTCCATAACCTGTGTCCCCAAGGGTCATGGACCACACTCCCCCTCCAGTCTCCCCCTCCCTCTCTTTCTCCCTCCCTCTCTCCCCCTCTCTCTGGCCGTCCTGTTGGGGCCAACTGTTTATTTTCTTCACCTTTAACACATCGAACTTAACTCTTCTACTGTTCTAACTCTTATACTGCTCTAACTCTTCTACTGCTCTAACTCTTCTACTGAAATACTAACCTAACTATTCTACTGGTCTAACTTTTCTACTGGTCTAACTCTTCTACTGTTCTAACTCTTCTACTGCTCTAACTCTTCTACTGCTCTAACTCTTCTACTGCTCTAACTCTTCTACTGCTCTAACTCTTCTACTGCTCTAACTCTTCTACTGAAATACTAACCTAACTATTCTACTGGTCTAACTCTTCTACTGGTCTAACTCTTCTACTGTTCTAACTCTTCTACTGCTCTAACTCTTCTACTGTTCTAACTCTTCTACTGTTTTAACTCTTCTACTGTTCTAACTCTTCTACTGCTCTAACTCTTCTACTGAAATACTAACCTAACTCTTCTACTGGTCTAACTCTTCTACTGGTCTAACTCTTCTACTGCTCTAACTCTTCTACTGCTCTAACTCTTCTACTGCTCTAACTCTTCTACTGAAATACTAACCTAACTCTTCTACTGGTCTAACTCTTCTACTGGTCTAACTCTTCTACTGGTCTAACTCTTCTACTGTTCTAACTCTTCTACTGCTCTAACTCTTCTACTGTTCCAACTCTTCTACTGTTCTAACTCTTCTACTGAAATGCTAACCTAACTCTTCTACTGTTCTAACTCTTCTACTGTTCTAACACTTCTACTGTTCTAACTCTTCTACTGTTCTAACTCTTCTACTGTTCTAACACTTCTACTGTTCTAACTCTTCTACTGTTCTAACACTTCTACTGAAATACTAACCTAACTCTTCTACTGCTCAGCACAAAAATACTAACCTAACTCTTCTACTGCTCGGCACAGAAATACCCTGAATGAACATTAGAGAGGGGGGTGGAGAGAGACAGAAAGAGGACATAGACTTTTGAGCCTACTTTTTCTCCTCTACATCTCACTTCTGTTTTACAGTTTAAGGAGACCACTAGCAGGTGTGTCTCTCTCAGACAAGAGAGACCCTCTTCAAAGTGAAACTCCATGTCTCTCTGTATCATCATTGAGGGTGAGCAAACTGCTTTCTCCAACTTAACTGGTATGGTATATTTCATAAAAGTGGCAAGAGTGGATGGTACTAAAGCAGTGCTAAAGGCATAAAATGTTGTGTTGGCCACGGCCTCGCCACTGGGTGTCACTGTCTGCCTGCTTATAACCACATCCCACTGACTGGCGCTCATATTCTTTCAGCTAATAGACCATAATCATATAAACTGTAATAATGCATTGAGACTATTGAGATAACGGCACACTCCTTGGCGTGTGTTTGTTTTTGTTAAATATTTATTACATGCACTGAAGTCGTGAGAAGAGCTGCTTCGGTTCACTGTGATTATTTCAAAGGAACCAAACAAGGGTAGTTTTAATGATAGTAAAACAGGTTGACGGGAGGATGGGGAAAATAGAATGTGCACTATCACGAGGGGGGATAAACAGGGAGGGAAAAATACTCCAGGTTCAATGACTTTGTGTTTGACCTTTCCCGGAAGGAGGGCTAATCCCTGAATATAATAGACTCTGGCAAAGATATGGAAAATGGCTGTAGCATTACCAGTGTTGCCCGGGAGACGCCTGGAGATGCCTGGTTATTAAGCGCCGAGTTTGAGTATATTGGAAAAATACCGCTTTTTGTCATAATGTGTCACTCAGACATACATAATGTTCCAAGTGCGATAATAAGTGGATGCCTCTTTTTCATTCCCTGTGCCCTCACAGAGCCATCCACGCGTTTCGTTTTTCCGTCGTTACCCGAAGAATGCAATTTGTCGAGAGGAATGAAATGTGTACGAGTCTGCTTACTTTTCGTATATGAAAGGATTTCACGAAAAATACTATTGTTATAGGTTACAGGATTGGCCCACTGGAACCTGCGTAAGCCTACGTTACATGTTTAGACATTACAGAAGCTTTACTGGATAATGTGCACATGCTTTACGAACATATAGGCTTAGAACATGCATTAGGGACAAAGTGCGTTTTAAATTAGAAATGAAACGAATTAATATATGACATAAAATTACTAATCAAATAGTCAACATATGAGAGGTCGCACTTGGTGTCCCGAGTTTTGCATACAAGATAATACCGTTGCTGATGTGTTGTTTCTGCCGTGTACAGATATATACATTCTCCTCAACTACTCCTTCTCCCGGGGTTCAGTCTCCTCCTGGGGTTCAGTCTCCTCCTGGGGTTCAGTCTCCTCCTGGGGTTCAGTTGTCTCAGGCTCAACAGCATCACAATCTACTTTCCAGGCCTACGTGGAGTTTAACTTGTAGGGATACATCTTAGGTCAGCTACAAACATAGTGTGAGGATGGGCTGAACATAGATATGTATATTTCTAAAATAGCCCATTGGATATCAAAAAGCTCTGCTCTCAATTGTGTTAGTTCTGATATACTCTGCTTGTGGTCAGAAAGTCGGTTTGATGGTTCGTTCCCTCATTTTAAGCCTATGTTTTCAAATTCTGTGTTTCATGACTGCAGACAGTGGGGCAGCCGCGAACGTGGTTAGGTCAATTCGTATTCATTGGGCATGGGGTGGGCTTCGCTCAACAACAAAAAAACGAATCTTGGCCAGCTCATTATTGCAGAACGGCTAATTACTCAATTAATGGAAAGGTGATCACTGGCCACAAGAGTGAGCACATAGAGAAGGCGTGGGCGGCAGGCGTGGGGATCCTACACAGAAATGTAAATATCACAGCACATGATTGATTGGCTGTGATGCGGGGACGCCATATTATGCAAAGAATTCTATGAAGGTTTATGGATTCTAGATTATCAGATTGAAAAATAACAGACCTGTTGGGTTTCATGGTGAGTAACCTATATTCCCTAATTCATTCAAATTCGTTGTTCTGATATTAATAAGAACTCTGTCTGTTAAAAAAAAATATTTATTAAGTAACAATAATAAGAAGCATATAGTACATGGAAGCATTAGGCTATAACAAAACACCCTTTAAGCTCCTAGAGTTTTTTTCAGGGGGGTGAACTGTGAACCAGGTGAACAACTGCCTAATCAACTTCCACACGACCGCTATTATCGAAAGAAATTAAACATCCGAATTCTAATCGAAAAGTTATTATAATTATTATAAGTATTTTACAATTGAGAGATTCTACGTGAGTAATTTTATGATTTTGTAAATTTTATTAGCATGTTAGCACAGGGATACTAAAAAGTCAACAATTCTCTCGCAGAGAAAAAACCGTCGCGATAATTATTAGATTTCTTTCATCCATGGGAGGAATTACTTGTGTTCCCTCTGAGACCGTTATCCAGTGAAATCCAACATAAAATAACTAGCTGGTGTGCGATACCACAAGAAAGACCATGGATTGCAGATAGATTCTTAAGATAAAATCTGTATCTCAAATTTAACAGAATATAATTGAGTTGAATTGAAATAAATAGGCTCTCCAAATACATTGAAGCCAAAATAAATATATAAGCCTTTGCTTAAACTTATTTAACGAGCCGCATGGGCCACATGAAATATTTCCAGGGGCCCAGTACCCCCTCCTCCGAACCCCCTCCCCACTATCTGTCTATCATTTGGAGAGATCTACTCGGGTAAATGATGCATTCGATGCATTGGATGTATTTGTTGTGCGAGTTTGAAAAGGCGGCGATAATCTGGATGAGGGAGATAAGAAATACCATTTATTCCGCGGCACTTTGGAGCCTATTTCCCGGGCCGATCAGCCTCATTCTCCCGACACCTTCAGCAGCTCGCTGATAACGATTAGGCTATTTATTATCTTCACAAAGAACAAAGATTAGCTAGCACCGTTGAAAAATTACCCCGGGATGGGTTATAATCAGAAGGAGGACCCGAGGATCCAACGAGCATATTCATACACACACACACACACACACACACACACACACACACACACACACACACACACACACACACACACACACACACACACACACACACACACACACACACACACACAGCCTTGAAATCTCATCTTCTCCTTCCTATTAAACAAACATTGACTGCCCCTCACAATATATTGCATAAGGGATGTTTCCTACAATCCGCTGCATGGAACAAACTGATGCGGCACATAAGATTTCTTGGATTTATTTGAATTGGATTATAACCAGGTATAATAATAATAATCTCAGACTCAAAATAGTAACAATTTAGAAAAACAATAATAACCATTTGGGGGGGGGGTACACTGTGCATTGTCCATTGCACCTCCTTTTGAAAAACATTATTAGTGTGGTAAATTACTGCATCTCCATCTTTCTTTCTCTCTCTTCCTTCTCCTCTTTTTCATTGGTTTGAATAGAATTACTGCTGCCACTGTGGCAAAGGGCAGTGTGTGTGTGCCTGTGTGTGTTTAGAGTTGAGAGAGAGCGAGGAGAGAGAGAGAGAGACATAAAGAGTATGGAGAAAGGGAAAGGGGTTAGTGTGGCGAGATTAATTAAAAAAGTGAGATGGAAGTGGATGTTCGCCACTGATAAGGTTTTATCGCGTGCGCATCAAGAGTGCTCCGGTTCTGCCCGCCACACCAGATCAAAAAGGCTCGCACTAAACGCCCATCGCAGCCAACATTGATATAGCCACATTATCATGCAGATGAGTTTAATATTTGGCACACTTAAATATGTTAGCTGGGTATTGTATCCAAGATTTCACTGTGCACAATGCTGTCACTTGTTAATGCAAGATTTCATTTGTTGCATTGAGGTTCTCTCCTCTCCTGTCTTTTAAACAGGATTATTTTGGGAGCTGTGATGGCAGATAAGGCCCAATCAAAATATTTCACCGTCACCGGTCTAACAACACTGCCTGCGTTCAGTCCTATTGTGATTAAGTCTACCAAGTGACATTGACCTTAGGCTTCCAGACTCCACATCACTGACAAATTCCCCGCCTAGCCAATGTCTGACATTTGTAAATTCATTAAGACCAACCAAACCCGATTTTTAAAAAAAGATAGGCTTCACGTGAGAATAAACAACGTATATTGCTAAATCAGAATTTCTTATTGAGAATGATGCTCCAACACATCGCCTAATAATAATTTATCTTATAGGCCTAATGAAAATATGACATGCATAGGCAATTTATCCTTATCATCAATGCATTATCACACTATTATCATTAGGCTATTCACGATTATAATAATCTCCATCCTTATTATTAGCCAGTTGTTCAGATAATCATGCTAACAAGTAAAGGATACATGCCCTGTCGTGCTCGGAGCATCTTTGAAAGAGGAACGGCTGAAATAGTCTCCCTTTTCGTTTGAAATTAAAGTCAAGACGCAGAGACAGGGGGGTGTACAAAAGAAGCATTAAAGGCACATTGCCACGCGCTTGTACACATATTGTAATGACGCAAATGAAGAGGAAAGGGCGAGTGGTGTCATTATTCTCATAAATAGGCTACACAACTGGCACAATGTGCCGGTGCTGCGAGAGATTGCTGCCACATAGCCACATAGAACTTTGGCAAGGTTTTCTCTCTCTCTCTCTCTCGATTCTGAGGAGGAGCACGAGTAAGATACATGAAGAAAGACACCGTACACAGGCAACATTATGCAACGGTTATTAGGCTAGGGTCTATGATAAGCACATTTATCAACAAAATGTCAACATTCTCAATTATATTGAATAGTATTCATAATAGTATTCTCTCTTCAATGATCATACAGCTCAAATCCAACTCCCTCCAACATTTAGGCAATTGAGAGCAGACACCTTTTCCCCCAGTAGATTTGTATTGTCTTATTCTAAAAATCGGTTAATTTAATTCCGTTAACGTTTTTGTTTCTCGAGTAATCTTTTGTTTGTGTGTGTGTGTGTGTGTGTGTGTTTTACCCTTTGAACCTGGGGGGACGTGGGCACGAGACCCTGAGCCTGTGCTCTCAAGCACCTGCCGGCTGCGGCGCCACGAGCCCATGGTCTTGTTAGGCAGCTTTGCAAAGGCTTAGCGTGTAGTAGGCCTAGGCTATTTTCCATAATGTGAAGTGTATGTGTGAAGGAGATGAATGGAGGAGTAAAGGGTATATTTATAATCACAATAGCCAAGGAGGGGGAGTAACTTCAATGTTTTAAATACAAAAGTTAATCGTGTAAACCATTAAGGCAAGATCGTGTGCACCACTGGATTGGACATAATTGGTTAATTTAACATATTTCTTATTTAAATGCGAGATCTCGCCAGCCAAAGTTCTGTCTCATCCATCTATAGGCTACAGTAAAATTAGGAGATAAATGTATCTAAATACTGTCAGGTATGATAAGCCTAGCTAACAGTCTATCTGCCGATTGTCCATCTTGCTTTTAGGCTCTTGAGTGTCTAGTGCGTGTAAAATACGACTCCGCCATCCGTGCCAGTCGGCTCTGACAGCTGTAGCCTACTCCACGCGCGCCCAGGGTTGGCTCAATCACAACAGGGACTCGCGACTTTGTAATCCGCCTTGCTATCCCTCACAGTGCAGTCTGTTTTCCAGCTCCCCCTGTCACATAGTTTACCCTGGCCGGGAAGACAGGGAGCATAGGGGTGAAGTAGGGAGGAGGATATTTCAACCCTATCTGACGCATTGTTATAGGCCATTACTTTCAAAATACCTGAAATCCAGCTTCGCGTCTGATTGGAAAAATAGAGAAGGTAACGGTTCTAACCGCAGCCACAGACTATAGTAAGCGACGCCTTTTCACTTGAGAAAAGGAGAATCCGAACCCCGCGTTGCCGAACTGAATGTCCGTTCTGTTATCCTCCGCTGTCGTTGCGCATTACCAGTGATTGACTTGGGCAGGAGCTCACCGGAGCTGAGTACCCGCACCTCAATTTTGTTTTATTGCTTGAGCTCCTGTTCGCTTATAGAATATACTCTCAAAAGTATTGTGGAGCTCCTGCACCTAAATATAAACAGTACCAGCACCCAATGAGTACTGGAACCTATTTCAGGCCAAGTCAAGCACTGCGCATTGCTCTGAATGGACAGTAGCCTAGTTGTGTCACACACCACAGAGTAGGCGCCAAGTATTGCCAAGACGTTGCCTATTTGAAAATCTCCCATGTATAGGATATGCAGTTTTGTTTTGGAAGACGTGTTACTGAGAGCATATTCAACTTTTTCCAAAGCATATTCGTATTTGTAACCTACTTTGCATGTGGCATTTGTTCATTCCGGCACACAGAAAAAAAATAGAACAATTGAATTGAGAAATGGTGCTTTATTTTCAATGGACATCTGCTCACAGGTATTATAGTAGCCCAGTGTTATCAAATGCAACGTCTTTAGTTGGGGAATGGCGAGAGTGGCTGTAAGTGAGCGTAAATCCTGCATCGAAAGCATGAGGGGCGCTATTGGCTAAAAGCTTGATACAGCTTTAGTATCATGGAGAGATCACATATGTGCAGAATGTTCACTATTTGACTTCCAATTCAGTAGACCTATCGTCATTATAGTAGACTATTTGTAGCATTTCATTGGGAATCATGGATAGGCCTAATTTCTGAAAACTATCCTATATTATGATTGCTTTATAACAATAAAACAATGACGAAACAATAATAATAACATAACAATAGTATAGTAGGCTAAATATATAGTTTATATGGTCATAATAATAAAATAATAATAATAATAGCCTAATAATAATTTAATTTGACATTCAATTTACATTTTTAACCCAATTCAAAATAATGTTACTGATCTCAGCAGCCACCTCCCGTGGTTGGGCTGGAGACTGACTGGGCCCTGTTGTGCAGGACCTTCTGCCCCCCTCCCCTCTTCTATCCAGGCTAATTACCAATGACGAGGGACCATCTCTCTGCAGTGCGCGCTCACACGGTGGCGCTCAGTAATGTCAACCCCTTATCTCGGCGCGCCTACCTTTTGGTCCTCGCCCAGACGCCCACCTTGCCAATGGGAGAGCGATCAAGCGCGGTAGGAACAAACAGGTTAGCAAGGCAAATCCTTGTCGCGACATTTGCTAATTATCAGTGTGATTACTGCTGCTCTGAATGCCTTTTTGTTTCCCTAAGGCACCCATCCCACAAGACCCTTGCTACAGCACAGCATAAAAACAACGAACTATTGTCTAGTAGTGGCAATGTCATCAACATGTCATCGGGATCGTAGGTAGCCTAGTTGTTAGAGCGTTAGGCCAGTAACCGAAATGTTGCTGGATCGAATCCCCTGGCTGACAAGGTAAAAATATGTCGTTCTGCCCATGAACAAGGCAGTTAATCCATTGTTACTCAATAGGCTGTTATTGCAAATAAGAATTTGTTCTTATCTGACTTGCCTAGGTAAATAAAGGTTAAATAAAAAACATAGGAGGCGGAGGACTCTGGTGACTATATATCTGGCTATATAGGCTAATCAGCGGCTGCTACTTGTACCATTGTAATAACAGGTAGAGGGAACTGACGATACCACGCTGACCACCATCCAACCACCAGGAAGGATGTTCACAACAAAAGTGCATTAAAGCAGATTTTTTCGTCTATGTTGTGCTCCCCCATGCTGTGTCCACTCCATAGTCCATCAGACTTCACTTCTCTGCTTTATTGACTGTGTTTGATTGTGTCTCGTGTTCTCTGGGGTCAAATCAAATACCTGGTGGGGCTAGTGGGACCCAATCTCAGTCTCGCTGTCTTCTGTTGCCACTGGATCTATGTAGACACATTTCTAAACCACATCAAAGGTCAAAAGACTACTGTCTGTATAATTAATACTGCTATCTACTGCATTCCTCACAATAGAATGTCCTTGCATTTATTCAAGTTTATCCTTTGGGAGGTAAGCAGATCTCGTGCTCCCCCATCTCCATCTACTCCTTTAAGTATTATTAAAAGTTAATTTCCCGATAATGTTTTTTTTCTCCTCTAAGGATGCGGTGACGTCAGGGAGGGGTAGTCAGATAAGCGGCTAATTGGTGGGACAGGGCCTTGTGCTCCCTCCTCACATTATTCCCTGTCATTCATATTCACACTACCAACAAATAAGCATAGTTATACAAGTGATTATAAGTTACACAAATAAATATAATTTTTGAATAATATATTTTTTCACAGAAGTAGTGCACTGGGACTTTACCAGTATTCGCGTACCATATAGATAGATATCTGTAGCATGGGGCAAAAACATTTTTTAGCATCTCCGCTTACAACAGTGTCTTGCAGGATTCAATAGTTGGAATTCAAAAGTTGTTACCCTCTCCCTTTCTCTGCAATTGACATTCTAATGGAATACAGAAAGAACAAAACCCTGTCCTCAAACATTTACATCAAAAGGTGCAACGTTCTGGGTAAAGACACAAAACATCCACATCAAATTACATATTTTTCTTTTTTAAACAACATCGAAAATAATAACTTTTTGTGCAGTATTAATTTACCTTCCTTACAAACCACTTAATGTAAATGTACATTACTGTATTGTACATAAGCTGGTCATCTAGGTTTATACCTGTAGACTTTCCACCACCATGAAGAAAAACAACACACAATACAGTAATTGAGTACATTGAGACATCAAGTGGTTTGTGATGATGTGATGTGGCTCAGTTAGTAGAGAACGGTGTGGGCTTGATTCCCATGAGGAACCAGTATGAAAACGTATGCATTATTATTGTAAGTTGCTTTGGACAAGGGTGTCTACGAAAATATTAAAGGAATGAATAGACCGTTTCAGTTTTCACATAGAAATAAGTTACATTTGCAAAGTATTTCAAGAAACTGGTAAACATATAAGTAGTTTTATTTCCCGCGGCTATGGCGATAAGGAGATATGACAACATATAACATATACCAGCTGAAATGTGCCCCCCACTCCAAAATCAAACAGTTCTCCCAACAAACATTCATCATTCATTTCTCTCATCTAATGTGAGATTACTCAGGTTTGATAGGTGCGACAAAAATCTGGAAAGCTTTGCCGGCGGGATAATGAGGATGCTCAGACACTGGTGGCGACACTGTGTCTTTGCACCCGTGGCTGGACTGCTCGGTTTCTTGGGTCCGCGTTATTGTGACCATATACTACACCAACCCCATTTGGTGGCCCTCTATGGCTGGTATACGCCCTGTGCGCTGCTGACCTGCCAGTCAAAGGAGGCATTAATATGTAAAGCAGCATGTGATTGCCACTGATTCACAAACATGTTATACTACACGAAAGACCACACTGGCCTACACCACAGCCATAACTCTGTCAGAATGTTCGTAATTCATAGGCTGAACAGCATGAATAAGATTTACATTGGAGTAGCCTAGCCTATTTAAATTATTACGCATTTTTACGTATGGGATTTAAAAGTCTGGCATATAGTTTAATGTAGCCTAAATATAAAGAGGTATACATACTCATTCCTATTGAAAATAACGTTTTTAATTCAAATATAAAGTGATCATTACACTTGGCATAAACAAAGACATTTCTCCCCTGGTTGAGAACGCATTGGTGTGGGTGGTGGCCCGGGGCTGCTTAACTAATAAGGTGACGCTGTTGATTAATACGTTCTGGGATGAGACAAGCATACAGGGGCCAGGGCTGTCCGCTCGCTGGTGCTTGGGATGGAGAGGCGAATGGCATGGTGATTCTGCAGAGGCAGTTGTCAGAATTGGCAAAGGCAGAATCCAATTGGCTGTCGCGGGATCAACGCTGAAGTCAAGACCCCGCCCCTACGCACATGACATGGAATTCACTGGCGCCAGTGCTGACAGTTCCTACAGCTGCATGTCGCTAAAGGCCTATCCGTCTCCATCGGAGTTTACGCAGCAAATAACCCTACGCTAAAACCAAGGAAAAATAGACCAAACATATGCCGTATAAATTGAGTCAATACAAGAAAGGAAAATATACTTGCTAACTGGAGGAGAATTCTACTAAAGGGGCTTGAAATCGGAATAACCAAGCCTGAGACAGACAAGGTATTTGCATAAAAAAATATTATTTTCTTCTCCAAAATTGTGTGAAGAAAACAAATTACTTCTTCCGCTCTGTAAGAATTTTAACAGTTTGTTCTGAGTGTATTGACGATGATTAGTTTACTAGCCTATATGAAGAGTATGGATGAGTTCAAAAGTACTTATCTGTGCGCGTTACGTGAGGATGGGTCGATGATTTCAAGTTCCTCGGAATGGGAGTGGGTGGGGACGAGTGATTCGAGGTGTTTATCTTATGTTGCACCTTTACATACATCACTTACAAATCGTACATACAAAAGAAGCAGCCTCCCCGAATTATTCTCTTCGGACAGGACAGGCATACAAAGAAAAAAAACACGTAACACCTTGTAAATGCCTCTGAAATATGAACATCCTATTTTTGGTTGTATTACAGGTGTCCAGTGTCAAACACTACCCGATGCCTGTTGAAGAAGGAGAGGCATCTCATCGGACTACTAGTGAAAACCGATTTATAGGAGATTGACGAGCGAAAATTCTCTACACATTTATGTTCTGTTTTCCACAATAGGAGGACATTTTATCAGGAGAGGGAGGCAAAACAATTTTTAAGACAAAGCGGAGAGATTAAGGTTCAGGAACACGTTGTCCTCTCTCTAGAGAGGCCCCTCTTCTCTTTTCACCCTGTTTGCCCAACACGGAGAGATCCACACAGACATGGATATAGCGGCTGATCCACCTCGGTGGATGCACCACCACGCCGTGCTGAACGGCCAACACCCGGATTCTCACCACCCCGGCCTTTCGCATAACTACATGGAGCCCACCGCGCAGCTTCTGCCCCCGGACGAGGTGGATGTTTTCTTCAACCATCTTGACTCGCAGGGAAACCCGTACTACCACAACTCCGCTCATGCACGGGCCAGAGTGTCCTACAGTCAAGCTCACGGTAAGACCTCACATTCACTTTCCTAAACAACTTAATTATCAGGATAAAGTAGGAATTATCGTGGGCATAGGCTATTCATGTATTTTCTCAAAGCAATAAACAATCCGCACAGGCTTATTTACCCATTAACGTGGGTGGGTTTAAATGCATCGGTTTGATAGGCCTACTAGTTGAAATTACAGAAATGTCTGATAGAGAGAGCATGCTATAAAGTTTAATTTGCATGGGAGAACAAAAATGTAAGGTAGTGGATGAGACCATTAAAAGTTGTGGACACGAAAGCAGTTCAGCCGATGACAAAAATAAGGAAATTATAGTAAAATAAATGTAATTTACCCTTCTTGACTGAGGAACTAGTCAGATAAACAAGGAGTGAGAAACGATGTAATAATACATAGCTGAAAGGGAGTCATGTATTAGTGCTTGGTTCAAGCGAAAGAGGTTCCAGTGCACACCAGACCCCATGCATGTCTTTGCTAAATCTTTATCACTGACTATAAAATATCAAGATGACTCAAAACGAGAAAATATATTTCTGCGGTTATAGTTTCTGTGCTTTTGTCTGAATACCTGCCAACTGCGTTTTTTGTGCCCCTCGCGAATCGAATAATTCCTTTAAGTACGCTGCGTCAACAGGTTAAGGACTTCGGTGTCCCAACTTTCTGTAATCCTATAGCATCACATCATCAATGAGAGTTGTAACATTATTAGCTGGTTTGTGTATGCCATCTATGAACATATTATTTTACTATTCTTACAGCTCGCTTCGCTGGGGGTCAGGTCTGTCGGCCACATCTCCTGCATAGCCCGGGGATTTCATGGCTAGAGCCCGGCAAAGCAGCCCTCTCAGCGGCCCACCATCACAACGCATGGGCGGTCAGCCACTTCAGCAAGACCGGGCTACACGCCTCAGGCTCCGGGGCTCATGGTGGCCTATACCCCTGCAGCAGCAACGCCAGCACGGCCTCGGCATCCTCGTTAACACCCGCGTCCCATTCGAGTCCACATCTCTACAGTTTTCCCCCTACCCCGCCGAAAGATGTGTCCCCAGACCTCGGGGCCGCCTCACCCTCATCCTCTACCCAGGGAATGGACGAGAAAGATTCTATCAAGTATCAAATGTCAATTTCTGAAGGCATGAAAATGGAGGGTTCCAGTCCTCTCCGGAGCAGCCTGGCCTCAATGAGCGCACAGACCCCATCCACCCACCACCCCATACCGACCTACCCCACATACTCTCTCCCGGCAGCGCATGACTACGGGGGCAGTCTCTTCCACCCCGGCAGCCTGCTCGGAGGATCATCCTCCAGCTTCACCCCGAAATGTAAAAGCAAAACTCGGTCGTGCTCAGGTGAGTCTCATCTTATCTCGAAAATGTGTTACAAATGTTTGTGTTACAGAGGAAAATGATGATGAAATAATCATTTTATATTGTTATTATTATGACAGAACACACTGAAATTATGTTATTGGATATAGGCTTTATAGGCTATATTTAAGCTATCTTAGTGTTATAACAGTTTTGTTTTATCTAAATCCATAATTGAGTTAAAAAACAAATAGCCTATATTAAAACCAGAATACTATGACCGTGTATTGAATTACTGCCATGCACTCAACAAACTGAACACCGTTTAAACTAAAAACAAAAACGTAGTTCATTTTTAGACCAAACAATATAAGATACCTTGTAGATAATAAATATAGCCTAAATAAAAATAAAAATCTGTAATCGCTAGGCTAGAATTTGTATGTATATTTTGATGAATGTATATATTACGGCCTGTGTTTAAATGCATGCGTAAATATTCCCCAATGTAGGCTATTCTATAAGACGGGTAAAAAAAAAGTTGAATGAAACGTCCATGGCATTTTCTAAACTCCCAGTTTAATGCAATTTGATTTACTCCGTTACCAATCTTTCCATTAACGTCCTTAGAAAATACGACAAAATGGGATGACAATATGCAATATCATCATAATTAGCCTTGACGTGGAAGTAGGAGTAGTGTGCATGGAATAATTGGGCTGAGGTGACATCGTGCATGTATGTTGTCATAACTCCTTTCCTAGCTCTTTTCACACACACACCGGTTTCTTTCTTCGCAACAAGGCCCCTACACACACATGCACCTAAAGCAGTGATATCCACATAATAGTAATCCTGTATGTGAATTACTTTGCTTCGCCTATGGATCAAGAATGTTATCTCAAAACCTATTTTCATCCCCAAGAGGACACGAACATTTATTATAATTAACTATAATAAATAGACTAATTAATATACATAAAAGGTTAACAATAACTGTTTATTTGTTACGGTGTGGGGGTGGACAGATACAACAGTAAGAGGTGGTGTGAGGTTATGCTATGCTGTGTCCTCTTCGACGACTTTTTCTGGCCTAATTTATGCAGCCACGTTTTTAAACAGCAGGCATACCGTTTCCTCTGGTCATATCCATTCTGCATTTTGTTTTGTACAAATCGGTAATATCAACATAGGCCTAATGTAATTATAATGTAGGCTTAGACTAATGATTATAAGAAACCATGCGTATTGTAAGCTGTGAAGAAATAAAACGATCCCAGTGTCCCAGGCCTGAGTAATATACATTTGTCCAGGCTACTTTATTTGGTTAAAAAAGACAGGCAATGCGTACTGCCTCGCTTCACGCACACACCCAAGCCCTGAAGTTCGGCTGAGCGCGGGCCCGCTTCGGCTGACACGTTTATTATCCTCTTTTGTAAACCGCGACTCAATTACGCTCGAGCTGGCACGCCCTTGAGAACGGTGAACTGGATACAGCCCCGGAGGTGTGAAAAGAAGATCCACTCGAGCATTTGGGCCAAAAAAACTCAGTATTTACAATCAGCCGTTTCTTTGTTACATAATACAGCATTGTCGAGGCTGACATTTGATGACTGTAGGCAGAGCTGATTGCCTTCAAGCAGCCCCCTATCTTATAACCGGCTCCCTTTTACTGAGCACCAGTATTAATTTGTTATAGAAAGAAAGCACCAACAAAAAATCAATTCACCATATTTCACAACTAAGGATTAGATGTCTCAACATAAACCCCAAGAGTAGTCCTAAAAATAAAACCCTCATCTGTCAGTGTGCTATTATGTTCATTGTAAGACAGAGGCACAACTTCCATCATGAACACCCAGATAGGTGTTTGGAAGTGGAACCTCCTCACTGATATATTTATGTCTTAGGGGCTCTCCCTGACATGAAGGAATAGACTGTCCTGTTACTAGGAGTTTTTCTTTGTGGGGATGTCCAGTATTGGTGGCTTGCACGACCACAGAACTCTATAGCATCACACTATTCTGGTGGAGTCCCTGCTCATGCATACCTTAGAGGCACTTCCTGTTTGACTAACCCTAATCCAGGCCCCCTTCCTCTCTCTCTCCATCTCAGTCTCCCTCTTTTTTCTCTCCCTCCTTCTCTGGCTCTCCATACTCAGCATTATGTGGAGCCACCAACAGAGGCAAAGGCCCACAAGTATGTTAGTATTACCTCTACCTAGTCTAGACTGACAATCTGATCCACATTATAGGCAGCACAAATATTTCAAAATTACTACCTTAGTTTGCACTGTGATTGGGTCACTTTAATGAATGGTCATCATTCCTAAGAATTCCGATTTAAAGTGAGTTATAGCAGGCTGTTTAGCCAATATAATGATGAGCTGATGAGGCTGAGAGAAGAACAAGGAGATGTTGATTATCAGACCATCTTTGCCACATGTACACACACGCACAGACTCACACCCATTAAAGCAGGGATCATCAACTATATTCAGCCGTGGGCCAATTTTTTCTTTAGCGGATGGTTGGGGGGCCGGAACATAATTGCAAATAATTTGTCGACTTCAAATTGACCGCAATAAGCTCAAACAGATATAATGTTTGCCTAAAACAATCATTTCAAACCTTGCTTACATTTGTGTACGATCAAGTGTCTGTCTATTATGCGTGGGAATACTTGGGAACAGATGTCTTTAATTAAAATCACTTGGAGCTGATTTCCTTGTGTTTTTACAGTCTTTTGTGTCAAACATTTATTTATTTCAACATTTATTTAATACTTTGGGGGCCAAATAACACCACCCGTGGGCCAAATTTGGCCCACGGGCCACCAGTTGGGGAACCCAGCACTAAAGGTTAATTTTCACCATACTGTATATATGGGGAGGAAAATCATTGTAATCACAGCAAAATGTAGAGAAACGTGAGAGACAGCCCACATTTAATTGTGGGTGTATGGGTGCCCCTGTCTGAAGCATGCCTGGGTCCCAGCTGACCCAAAACTGACCCAAAACTGACAGGGAGGAACTTAACCAGGTCAAACGGAATAAAGCCTGGCAGCAGCATTTTCATGTTGTTATTCCAAGAGTCTGCAGAGGGTTAAACACACACTCTTTCACACAAACTTCAGACCAATAATACGCAGCCTTTTCATATAAACAGGAATTCAAGAACAGAACTAGAGAGTAGAAATTAAAAACAAAATGTTTATTCTTAAAACTTTTCCCATGCTTCTGTGCACCTAACAGACTAATTAACATAACATTTAAAAAATTGTACTTGCCACTGCTACAGGTTACATAATTGTTATGTATGATAAATGTGTCATTAGAGTTAACAGGTTAATTTTATAAATGTCCCTGTGGTCTCCCTCCACCTGCATGCTGCTCAGAGGGGCGTGAGTGTGTCAACTGTGGAGCCACCTCTACCCCCCTGTGGCGACGGGATGGTACGGGCCACTACTTGTGCAACGCCTGTGGACTCTACCATAAGATGAACGGTCAGAACCGACCCCTCATCAAGCCCAAACGCAGACTGGTGAGTACACACGCACACGCACGCACACACACACACACACACACACACGCGGAGGGTGGAGATGGGAGGGGGCCAAAAAAAAGAACAAGGTAGGGGGAGAGGGGCGAGGAGGGCCATAATTCCAGGAAAGTTATATTTTCCCAATCAGTTTCCGGGAATTGTGTTTCCCACTCACCCTTGTGCTCCTTTACACAGGCTGTTAGCGGAGTGCTGGCTATCTGTGCTGTTTCTGCTATCATTATTGCTGCTACTTCTGATACTGCTACTGATACCAGGGCCGGCACAGGCCTCTATCATCCCTCACTATATAGCTCACTGTGACTGTCTGCTGTGGAGGCTGTATGAGTGACTGGTGCACTGTGACTGTCTGCTGTGGAGGCTGTATGAGTGACTGGTGCACTGTGACTGTCTGCTGTGGAGGCTGTATGAGTGACTGGTGCACTGTGACTGTCTGCTGTGGAGGCTGTATGAGTGACTGGTGCACTGCACACTTTGTGTTATTAAGTCACTTTATAGGTAACAGAAGAAAGGAAAAATAATGTGTTTCTTTTCTCTGCGAGTGAATCTAGGTGACTGGTGTGCAACATACTTGTAAACGGATATCTCTGCCTTTCGCTTAGCCAAATACTGGACTGGGCCTTCTTGCTGCTTGGCTGATATCACATTGTGTACTTCTCATCATGAACTCATTTCAACATCAATGTTGTGTTTTCCTCAGAGGGCAGCAGCCAGGTCAGATCCAGACTAATATAGACCAGTTACACAGCAGTTCAATGGACTATGTAAATGTTGTCATTACTGAAAATAGTCCTTCCAGACTTAATGTGCTGGTGACTCCATTGATTGCAAAAAAACAAAACAAACATTTGTTATCATTAAATGTTAAAATCTATTATTTTCATATAACAGTAACTATTTATAGCACTGAGCTAACCAGACTTTAAAACCATTGGTCTCAACAACAACAAACAAGCAATTAAGATGGCACCTCTGAAACTGCAATGGAGGGAATTGATATGACCCAATGAGATATAAATTTGAATCAAATACGAAAAACAAAGAAATAGGATTCTCCACTGCCTGTTGACAGATATATGAGGACCTAAAAAATTATATGCATAAATGCCAAAATCTCTCGATTCAAGATATGATCTGAATATTTTCTGTAACATTTCGAGTAGCCCACAATAGGCTACCGTTCGCGGGCGTAAACCTATTTGCATATGGACTAATACATTAATAGCATAATTATTATAATAATAATAATAATGTTATTAATAATTATATTCATAATAATTATAATGGTAGAAATAATGTAAAACATAATTTAATAATAACCATAAAAAATGTGTTTCGTTGAGCTAATTTCACTACTCGAAGTTGATTTTTTTTAAGAGTATTTTTTTCCACGCTCCTCTTGAATAAATAAATAGGGGGTTTGCAGAAATAGAGACATTGCTTTAAAGCAAACTTCAATAGACCTTGAATTTATGTCGGTGCCCAGTGGGTAGGCTTATTTTCTGCAACTTCATATTTGGAATTTGAATATCGGCCTAATTAGCGTACGCCTGTTCAAATGATTTACGAATCGGTTCCCAAATGTCTCAGGGTGCATAATAAGATTATTAATCTATTAATCAAAGGTTACGTATAACAGTATTGAACGCATTTAATGCTTGAGACATAAGTAGATAATTTAGGCCTACATATTTTATGTTGACTGCGTTTGTTTAAGGACCGTCCTAGAGATCATATAATCCTGTGCGCATCTTGATAAGAGAATGTTCGAGATATGAGGCAAATACAGACAGACTATTGACATTCAGCCGACAGCATGAAGACTGCACTGATCTGAATCATCCAATGCAGCCTATACAAAAAGCATCACCGACGCGACTCCGTTTGATTTTGGACTGTAGGCGTATTTAGAGAGTCTAGAGACCCGTTTTTAGATTTTTCTGAAACATTTGATTGTGCGGTTTTACATTGAAACCTGAAACGCCATGTAGGCCTAGGCTATGCATTTTAGGGTCAACGCATATCCCTGGACCACAATCAATATAGCTGCAATAAATATACCTGCAATAAAAACGTATTAAAGTTTCATCATTTTCCCGTTGGTCCTAATGTCTGAAAAATCCAGTCGTTGTTTTTCTCCTTGAGTCAGTAGCCGGTGCGTTTGTAGCCTACTTTTCAGCTCGCGTGTTTTCAGTACTCGCGCAGGGTCCTTCCAGTCGTTTCCTATCCGGATATCTGCCGGTACCGATAAGGAAGCGAGGCCAGCACATGTTTCCGTTCGTCGCGCGCTAGTACACTTACTTTTTTTTCATAGCAGTGGTCAAGCAGGCCAGTCCTCAATATATAGAATATAGCAAAGCGATTAGTACAACATTTAAGGACACTTTATGTGCACAGGAAAAAAAGCAATGGAGAACTAGATGCGTGCAGGCCGCGCAGGGGAGGTGAAATAAATGGGTTTATGCCCTGTTACCTGTGAGACAAAGGCTATGGCTCCAGCCTCGACTTGTAGACTTCTTTACTACGAAGTTTGTTTATATTGGGCAATTTTGACGCAATTTCTACTTGAATCAATAGAGAGGTATTTTGCATTAATCCATATTTTATGATTGTCCTTAAGTGTGTAGGCCCATGCACTATTCTGACTGAGGGTTCAGATTACCATATTTTGCTGAAGGGGTATATGTAAGTTTTATGCGTGTAACTGTCTCATATTAAGTGTGAAGAATCCATCTGTAATGACAGGGGATCGCACATGCTGCCCTATGGCCCCCCTCGCTACCTAATCTCTATTCAATAGCAATGCTTTGCATCTGAGAGGAAGAGCTTTGATAGTCAGTGTTCATCAGTGTACTACTGTGTCTGTGAAATTAAAAACATTTCACATGCTGGGAGAAAACTAGCCAATAAAGACAACCCATTACTTTCTTATATGATCTATTCAGCATGACTTTTATAGTAACCCCTGATTTATTAGGTTAATAGAGACCAATTCATACACTAACAATACAACTATTTGGTGTATTTGTCAGGGAATGTAAAGACTGGATACCTTTTCACTGCATAATTCCGTCATTATTAAATTGCATTGCAATAAACTATCAAACTATCACGCAATGTGAATACATTTCTGATATCATATGCAATTCTATAACTATAAGGAACAACTTCCATCTAAAACAGCATGAAATATGATGTTTTCTCAGCTCCTGGCAGCCGATATACAAATACTATACACACCGCCCGGCACTAACGTCATTCCCAACCTATGCTTTCATGTGTTGTGTGTCCGTGCTGTTGTGGTCGAATAAAGGCCTTCTTCATGTTCCCCTCCAGTCTGCGGCCAGACGAGCCGGCACCTGTTGTGCCAACTGTCAGACCACCACCACCACACTGTGGAGGCGCAACGGCAATGGAGACCCCGTGTGCAACGCCTGCGGCCTTTACTACAAGCTGCACAACGTAAGTCTTTCACTGCTGACAGCCAGCCAGCCCTTACCCACACACAGCCAGCCAGCCCTTACCCACACACAGCCAGCCAGCCCTTACCCACACACAGCCAGCCAGCCCTTACCCACACACAGCCAGCCAGCCCTTACCCACACACAGCCAGCCAGCCCTTACCCACACACAGCCAGCCAGCCCTTACCCACACACAGCCAGCCAGCCCTTACCCACACACAGCCAGCCAGCCCTTACCCACACACAGCCAGCCAGCCCTTACCCACACACAGCCAGCCAGCCCTTACCCACACACAGCCAGCCAGCCCTTACCCACACATAGCCAGCCAGCCAGCCCTTACCCACACACAGCCAGCCAGCCCTTACCCACACACAGCCAGCCAGCCCTTACCCACACACAGCCAGCCAGCCCTTACCCACACACAGCCAGCCAGCCCTTACCCACACATAGCCAGCCAACCCTTACCCACACACACAGCCAGCCCTTACCCACACACAGCCAGCCAGCCCTTACCCACACACAGCCAGCCAGCCCTTACCCACACACAACCTGACCAGCCCTTACCCACACACAGCCAGCCAGCCGTTACCCACACACAGCCTGCCAAACCTTACCCACACACAGCCAGCCAGCCCTTACCCACACACAGCCTGACCAGCCCTTACCCACACACAGCCAGCCAGCCCTTACCCACACGCAGCCAGCCAGCCCGTACCCACACACAGCCAGCCAGCCCTTACCCACACACAGCCAGCCAGCCCTTACCCACACACAGCCTGACCAGCCCTTACCCCACACAGCCAGCCAGCCAGCCAGCCCTTACCCACACACAGCCTGACCAGCCCTTACCCACATACAGCCAGCCAGCCCTTACCCACACACAGCCTGACCAGCCCTTACCCACACACAGCCAGCCAGCCCTTACCCACACGCAGCCAGCCAGCCCGTACCCACACACAGCCAGCCAGCCCTTACCCACACACAGCCAGCCAGCCCTTACCCCACACAGCCTGACCAGCCCTTACCCACACACAGCCAGACAGCCCTTACCCACACGCAGCCAGCCAGCCCTTACCCACATGCAGCCAGCCAGCCCTTACCCACACACAGCCAGACAGCCCTTACCCACACACAGCCAGCCAGCCCTTACCCACACACAGCCAGACAGCCCTTACCCACACGCAGCCAGCCAGCCCTTACCCACACGCAGCCAGCCAGCCCTTACCCACACGCAGCCAGCCAACCCTTACCCACACGCAGCCAGCCAGCCCTTACCCACACAAAGCCTGAGCAGCCCTTACCCACACGCAGCCAGCCAGCCCTTACCCACACGCAGCCAGCCAGCCCTTACCCACACGCAGCCAGCTAGCCCTTACCCACACGCAGCCAGCCAGCCCTTACCCACACGCAGCCAGCCAGCCCTTACCCACACGCAGCCAGCCAGCTCTTACCCACACGCAGCCAGCCAGCCCTTACCCACACGCAGCCTGACCAGCCCTTACCCACACGCAGCCTGACCAGCCCTTACCCACACGCAGCCTGACCAGCCCTTACCCACACGCAGCCTGACCAGCCCTTACCCACACGCAGCCTGACCAGCCCTTACCCACACGCAGCCTGACCAGCCCTTACCCACACGCAGCCTGACCAGCCCTTACCCACACGCAGTCTGACCAGCCCTTACCCACACGCAGCCTGACCAGCACTTACCCACACGCAGCCTGACCAGCCCTTACCCACACGCAGCCTGATCAGCCCTTACCCACACACAGCCAGCCAGCCCTTACCCACACACAGCCAGCCAGCCCTTACCCACACACAGCCTGACCAGCCCTTACCCACACACAGCCAGCCAGCCCTTACCCACACACAGCCTGACCAAACCTTACCCACACACAGCCAGCCAGCCCTTACCCACACACAGCCTGACCAGCCCTTACCCACACACAGCCAGCCAGCCCTTACCCACACGCAGCCAGCCAGCCCGTACCCACACACAGCCAGCCAGCCCTTACCCACACACAGCCAGCCAGCCCTTACCCACACACAGCCTGACCAGCCCTTACCCACACAGCCAGCCAGCCAGCCAGCCCTTACCCACACACAGCCTGACCAGCCCTTACCCACATACAGCCAGCCAGCCCTTACCCACACACAGCCTGACCAGCCCTTACCCACACACAGCCAGCCAGCCCTTACCCACACGCAGCCAGCCAGCCCGTACCCACACGCAGCCAGCCAGCCCGTACCCACACACAGCCAGCCAGCCCTTACCCACACACAGCCTGACCAGCCCTTACCCACACACAGCCAGACAGCCCTTACCCACACACAGCCAGCCAGCCCTTACCCACACGCAGCCAGCCAGCCCTTACCCACACACAGCCAGACAGCCCTACCCACACGCAGCCAGCCAGCCCTTACCCACACGCAGCCAGACAGCCCTTACCCACACGCAGCCAGCCAGCCCTTACCCACACGCAGCCAGCCAGCCCTACCCACACGCAGCCAGCCAACCCTTACCCACACACAGCCAGCCAGCCCTTACCCACACAAAGCCTGACCAGCCCTTACCCACACGCAGCCAGCCAGCCCTTACCCACACGCAGCCAGCCAGCCCTTACCCACACGCAGCCAGCCAGCCCTTACCCACACGCAGCCAGCCAGCCCTTACCCACACGCAGCCAGCCAGCCCTTACCCACACGCAGCCAGCCAGCCCTTAACCACACGCAGCCTGACCAGCCCTTACCCACACGCAGCCTGACCAGCCCTTACCCACACGCAGCCTGACCAGCCCTTACCCACACGCAGCCTGACCAGCCCTTACCCACACGCAGCCTGACCAGCCCTTACCCACACGCAGCCTGACCAGCCCTTACCCACACGCAGTCTGACCAGCCCTTACCCACACGCAGCCTGACCAGCACTTACCCACACGCAGCCTGACCAGCCCTTACCCACACGCAGCCTGACCAGCCCTTACCCACACGCAGCCTGACCAGCCCTTACCCACACGCAGCCTGACCAGCCCTTACCCACACGCAGCCTGACCAGCCCTTACCCACACGCAGTCTGACCAGCCCTTACCCACACGCAGCCTGACCAGCCCTTACCCACACGCAGCCAGCCAGCCCTTACCCACACGCAGCCTGACCAGCCCTTACCCACACGCAGCCTGCCAGCCCTTACCCACACGCAGCCTGACCAGCCCTTACCCACACGCAGCCTGACTAGCCCTTTCCCACACGTAGCCTGACCAGCCCTTTCCCACACGTAGCCTGACCAGCCCTTACCCACACGCAGCCTGACCAGCCCTTACCCACACGCAGCCTGACCAGCCCTTACCCACACGCAGCCTGACCAGCCCTTTCCCACACGCAGCCTGACCAGCCCTTTCCCACACGCAGCCTGACCAGCCCTTACCCACACGCAGCCTGACCAGCCCTTTCCCACACGCAGCCTGACCAGCCCTTACCCACACGCAGCCTGACCAGCCCTTACCCACACGCAGCCTGACCAGCCCTTACCCACACGCAGCCTGACCAGCCCTTACCCACACGCAGCCTGACCAGCCCTTTCCCACACGCAGCCTGACCAGCCCTTTCCCACACGCAGCCTGACCAGCCCTTTCCCACACGCAGCCTGACCAGCCCTTACCCACACGCAGCCTGACCAGCCCTTACCCACACGCAGCCTGACCAGCCCTTACCCACACGCAGCCTGACCAGCCCTTACCCACACGCAGCCTGACCAGCCCTTACCCACACGCAGCCTGACCAGCCCTTACCCACACGCAGCCTGACCAGCCCTTACCCACACGCAGTCTGACCAGCCCTTACCCACACGCAGCCTGACCAGCCCTTACCCACACGCAGTCTGACCAGCCCTTACCCACACGCAGTCTGACCAGCCCTTACCCACACGCAGTCTGACCAGCCCTTACCCACACGCAGTCTGACCAGCCCTTACCCACACGCAGTCTGACCAGCCCTTACCCACACGCAGTCTGACCAGCCCTTAACCACACGCAGTCTGACCAGCCCTTACCCACACGCAGTCTGACCAGCCCTTACCCACACGCAGCCTGACCAGCCCTTACCCACACGCAGCCAGCCAGCCCTTACCCACACGCAGCCTGACCAGCCCTTACCCACACGCAGCCTGACCAGCCCTTACCCACACGCAGCCTGACCAGCCCTTACCCACACGCAGCCTGACCAGCCCTTACCCACACGTAGCCTGACCAGCCCTTACCCACACGCAGCCAGCCAGGTCAGGAAGACGAAAAGGTTGCACTGATTGGAAAAGGATAAGAGGGATAGGGAGAAAGGGATGGAGGGAAGGAGGGAGAGATGGATGCAGAGCTTTGCCTCTCAGACACACTGGGCCCTGTTGGTGTTTTCTTTCTTTGTGCTTTATTGTTTCCATGGTAGGCGTCATCCCCTTGAGACTCACAATGGTGGGACTGTTATTCAGACAGACCAACTGCGTCTGTTCAAATGAGGCATAACTGTTGAAGGTTACGTCTTGGTGCATTGCCATGTATTACATTGAATATGGCCTTGGCTTTAGGGAGTAAGCTGCGTACTGTTTCTGCATTTTATTTGTATTGTTACATTTCTTTAGAAAAAAAGACAAATAACTGTATCTAGAGTTCTCCTAATAAACAATATGGTTATTCCTGTACGTAGTCCATTCAATTCAAACACATGAAGTTGATTATAAACCCTCCCAACCCGGTCACTCATCTCTCCCTCCATCTCCGTCTCCCTATAGGTGAACCGACCTCTGACCATGAAGAAGGAAGGCATCCAGACACGCAACCGCAAGATGTCCAACAAGTCCAAGAAGGGCAGGCGGGGCGGTGACGGTTACGAGGAGCTCTCTAAGTGCATGCACGAGAAGTCCTCTCCTTTCAGTGCTTCCTCCCTGGCTGGACACATGACCCACATGGGCCACCTGCCCCCCTTTAGCCACGCCGGACACATGCTGCCCACCCCTACACCCATACACCCCTCCTTTGGCCACCCCCACCACTCCAACATGGTTACCGCCATGGGCTGAGCTGGGGAGGATGGGGAGGCACAGGGGATGTGAAGATTGTTCCGTTTTCTAATGGGGGTTGAGGGTCGTATAGGCCTCTTGCTTGAGGACAATGTGTATAATGTTAAAGACATGCATTTGGTGTGTCTATGTTGATTGTCTTGCTGTATAGAGAGAATGTAAAGGGTACCAGGCAGCATCCACTGATGGGTGAGGTGGGGGCGGGGCTATTTTACTCTCTATTAGGTACCTTCTTAGACCAGAGATAGACTACACCTCACCTCCACCCATCCCCATGCATATACCGTCCCCTCCCACCTCGCCCCCGTCCTGCTGCAGTGGTATGTGCCGAGCAAGTCTGAAGTAACTGTGAATATTGTAAATGTGTGAGATACGAGGGTGGTGAAGACAACGTTGGGGCGAAGACAGAGTAATTCCCTTCACACCATTTAATAAATATATGCTGGATTTCTGCTCATGGACTTCTACTATTTTTAATGGACATTACAAAAAAAAAAAAAGTAAAAAAAGAAAAAAGAAGTTTATAAAGCTTAATTTGAAACTGTATATTATTAATGGTATTATTATTATTGTTGTTATTATTGTTATCCAGATAATTTATTTTCACTGCCTTTTGCCTTTTTCTTTCACCTGAAACATTATGGATATTGTTATCACCATTTCTATCATTATAAATCTATTTTTAGCTGAAGCGCTTTCTCTGTGCTGTTAAACATTTCCTCCTAATGAAAATAAAGGAATCAAGTTTAATTCTGCCAACTGCTCCCTCTTCACAAGAACCCCTAGTGAATGAGAGGACTTTGTGTTTAAAACCTTCAGCAAGGAGACAGAGAGAGACACACAGAGCAGAGAAATAGATTGAATAAAACAGATACCCAGTATTTGCCATTTCTGCTGCCACATTGGATACTTCATACAGAAAATCTGATGCTATTGTTGGAATAATAAATTGATTTACACATTAACACGAGCAACATATCTGTTCTATCAATCCTATTTCTATGTTTGGAATAGTCTTTTTGAACTTTGTCCTGTTCTACATTACCTACGCCTCTCCTGTTCCATCAGTGTTGCCATGGTGATGAGCAGTAGCCTGTACCTCTTGGTTTCTCTGTGATGTGTGTCTCTGTGCCACAGCACAGTTTTGATTTGCTGCCTCTCTACTTAGCAGATAGAAAACCACACACCTGCTCTTTATTACCTGTCCAAAACAATTATAACCTGACAATCTGGATGCCATTACGTACTGATGATAATAAAGAAAACTTGTAAACATGAATGAGACTTCTCTGAGACGTATTTTCCCCACGCACACACACACACACACACACACACACACACACACCGAATAGCAGTTTTCCCCAACTGGCTTCCTGCAGGTTATTTTATTGTTGGACATAAAATACTAAAAACACCAGCAAATCATCTCTAAGTGATCTGTTCCACAGTATTGCCATGCATAATATAGAGATATGTAATCGTATACAAATGTAAGCATGTTTTTAAATGATGATGTTTTAGTCAAATATTACATCTGTTTGGGCTTCTTGCGGTTGATTTGCAGTTTACAAATGATTTGTAATTATGTTCCGGCCTCCTGACCATCCGCTCAAGAAATAGTTCCGCGGCTGAATCTAGTTGATGATCACTGCCATATAGCACAAAATGTGAATGGGAATGTTTGGGTAACAAGTGATTTAGCTTTGTGCCAATGCAGTAAGGGCAGAGCCGGCCCTACACTTCTGGGGGCCCTAAGCAAGATTTTAGAGGGCTCCCTCTTGACTGCGTAGAGAAATGTATTAGTTTTACAGTTAATTTCCTGCAAATCTACACATTTTTTCCATGGGGAGTAGAGACTTTTTTGAGGTTTTGAAGCTGATTTCCTGAGAAAGAAAACTGTTTAACTAGATACAAGCTGCTACTACTATAATTGGGATCATTTGCTTAAATCTTTTGACCTGAGAACTACAACAAAAACAGTAGCTAAATGGAATGGATGTCCTGTTCTGATTAAAATCATTATGGGGAGTTAGTTGAATCAAGAGGCATTCAGCCATGGCATTGTAAACATTATTTTGGTAAGCTAGCCAGCTAACATTAACATAACTAGCTAGCTCTTCTGTACAAATTATATTTCTGCTGTTTATCTAAATAAACACCTTGGAATGTGTTTATGGTGGAACTTTCTGTACGTTTACCTTCAACACTTTGTGTATAGAGCACCACAATAGAGACAGACAGCGATACCGAGACCGAGTGCGCACTGACTGTTGTGTGTTGTGCTTAAAAGGGTCCGTGCGGAAACGAGTGTGCTTAAAAGGGCCTTTGCGGTGAAGAAATGGAAATGCGATTAATGGAGTAAAACAATTAAGGGGGCCCCCATAGCGGCAGCGTGCCCTAAGTCCCGCTTATGTCGCTTATGCCTGGAGCCGGCCCTGAGTATAGCCCCTACACAGTGTCCATATTTCCATTCGTTCACATCTCTTTACATCTGTCATGCATATTCCTATTTATAATAGCATGTATATTAATGCCATAAGACCAGTATGTGAACATTTGGAAAATCCAAAGACCTAACATGACACAGAAGCAACCTACCACTGATCTCCATCTACCAACTGGATAGATGCATGCAGCAGGTGTCATAACACATGATGCACCCAAAGAGATTTCTCACGTAATGAATGCCTGCTTGAGATTTCTCTCCAAAGAGAGACATGTTTCTTAGAGAACACGTTGTGCTGATCCTCAGTGGATCACAGTCTATCAGACTCATCAACTGATATCCATTCTCTAATTAACTTGCTGTGCCCCAAACATTTGAGACATACAATGTTGACAGAATCGGAGCGGTTTGAACCATATGTTACATATATCTACACTGATACTCAACCGGCAGCATCTGTTCAGTGAAAAGACTTGCTGAACTCATTGTGTAATAAGGGTCCTCTCTCCTCAGACAGTACCATGATGCCATCTTGCCTATGACCCTGGGAGCCATGTTGGATCTCAGCCTTCCAGTCAGCACACAGAAACAGAATGAGAGTGTGTCTGTGTCTGTCAGGACCCTTATGAAAGCCACATGGGCCACGGACGGGTTGTTCCTACTTTCTACATCCAGCAATAATCTATATGGGTTCAAATGGTTTGGAAAACGTACTGCTTGGGAACACTCATTTACTATGAGTTATAGTCTGTGGTTTGTCTGTAGTTCTGTGAAATAAAATTTGCTCTGCCCCCAGGGCTACAGGACCAGGGTCTCAGACAGCACACCACAGGGGTCATCCTGAGTGCGAGCCCCTGAATCAGCCCCCTCTTCCGTCCCTCCCCTCCCAACCTCCTTGACCTCTCACCCTGGAAGCACTTACACTGTCATTCTGCCAGACCCTCCCGCTCTACACACACAGACATATTTACTGATCCTTTTAAAGTGTCACGACTCCCCGCAAAAATATGTCACAGCAAAACAAAGACACCTCGGTCGTAAAGAAGGAGAGATGAAAAGCAGAGTGGAGCGATA
>NC_056430.1:33668212-33743212 GCF_018296145.1 Oncorhynchus tshawytscha | reverse complement strand
AGTTACAGATGTTTACATAAGTTCGAAGTTTACATACACATTAGCCAAATACATTTATACTCAGTTTTTCACAATTCCTGACATTTAATTCCATGTACAAATTCCCTGTCTTAGGCCAGTTAGGATCACCACTTTCTTTTAAGAATGTGAAATGTCAGAATAATAGTAGAGAGAATGATTTATTTCAAGTTTTATTTATTTCATCCGGTTGCCAGTGGGTCAGAAGTTTACATACACTCAATTAGTATTTGGTAGCATTGCCTTTAAATTGTTTAATGTGGGTCAAACGTTTCAGGTAGGCTTCCACAAGCTTCCCACAATAAGTTGGGTGAATTTTGGACCATTCCTCCTGACAGAGCTGGTGTAACTGAGTCAGGTTTGTAGGCCTCCTTGCTCACACATGCTTTTTCAGTTCTGCCCACAAATTGTCTATGGGATTGAGGTCAGGGCTTTGTGATTGCCACTCCAACACCTTGACTTTGTTGTCCTTAAGCCATTTTGCCGCAACTTTGGAAGTATGCCTGGGGTCATTGTCCATTTGGAAGACCCATTTGTGGCCAAGCTTTAACTTCCTGACTGATGTCTTGAGATGTTGCTTCAATATATCCACATAATTTTTCCTCCTCGTGAGGCCATCTATTTTGTGAAGTGCACCAGTCCCTCCTGCAGCAAATCACCCCCAAAACATGATGCTGCCACCCCCCGTGCTTCACGGTTGGGATGGTGTTCTTCGGGTTGCAAGCATCCCCCTTTTGCCTCCAAACATTACGATGGTCATTATGGCCAAAAAGTTATATTTTTGTTTCATCAAACCAGAGGACATTTCTCCAAAAAGTATGATCTTTGTCCCCATGTGCAGTTGCAAACCATAGTCTGTCTTTTTTATGGCGGGTTTGGAGCAGTGGCTTCTTCCTCGCTGAGCGGCCTTTCAGGTTATGTCGATATAGGATTAGTTTAACTCAGTGGTGGGCCGTCAGGGCCAGCAAGGCCTTCTCTGCTGGCCTAAACATCATCAGAATATATACATTTATTTAAATATATTTTCCCACAAATATGTATTAAATTATTCCCCAGAGTAAGAGTTATACTCTTCATTTCATAGCTTTCCTCTTGGTTGCACTGCTTCCAGCCCCAGACTGAGATTTGGAGGGCTGGTCTTTATGTTAGATCTTTTATCCAATCATATTCAGCCATCATGTGTTGCCAGGGGTCTAAAATCTGCCCTCAGGCCTTCAGAATCAACAGTGCGGGCGCTTGTAGCTTAAAGTGAATGGAAATGAAAATTTAGTGTCAACCAATCAGCTTTAGAGTTGGCCATTGTACGCCTGCTGGCTGGCTCCAGTGTTACACAGGAGCCATCTAGCAGGCGTAGTGCGTGCACATCTTTTGATTGGATTACCGATATTGAGAGGCAGGTCCTGTATGGGCAGGTATGTGCAAACCTCAGAACTAGGAAACTGAATTTGATAAACTAATTAATTTGTGTACTACTAAGCTGTTTTTTAACCCACAATGGCGGAAGGAGGAGAAGATATCGATTTGGTTGAGGATATAATTATAACGCCATTCTCAAGACAAACTTTTCAAGAAAAGTTAGACATTGTCAGGAGAGGTCGCCCGACGCTACAAAGCCTGTCACAGGCGGGAAAGGGGTTCGTTCGCCACTTTCAAAGTTCCCACTACGAGCGCTATCAATGGCTCACAGGCTCCGAGAAGCACTGCAAACTGTACTGCTGGGAATGCCTATTATTTGCAAGTGATCGATTTGGTGTTTGGAGCCACACTGGCTTTGCAAACTTGAGTTGTCTAACCAAGGCAGCAATGAGACACGGCGGGGCACTTACAAGCAATGGTGCTTTTGAAAACTTTTGGGGACACCCGAGTGGATCTACAGCTCAATGAACAAGCGCGCAGGGCAACGGAGCTGCACAATGAAAAGGTATTGTACTCTTCCCCTGCAATTCTATGAATAAAAATGTCAATTTCAAGGTGACGCAACGCCTGGTTATACTGCGTTTCTGTCTAAATGTATAGTGTCTAGAGCCATGGCATCATAATGATGGTAATAAGGGGTGGATTAATTCGGGTGGGACTGTGTAGGACCTCACTGAAGGCCCAGCCCCCAGGCCCACGGCACGCCACTGGTTTAACTGTGGATATAGATACTTTTGTACCTGTTTCCTCCAGCATCTTCACAAGGTCCTTTGCTGTTGTTCTGGGATTGATTTGCAGTTTTCGCACCAAAGTACGTTCATCTCTGGAGACTGAGTGCATCTCCTTCCTGAGCGGTATGACGGCTGTGTGGTCCCATGGTGTTTATGCTTGCGTACTATTGTTTGTACAGATGAACGTGGTACCTTCAGGCATTTGGAAATTGCTCCCAAGGATGAACCAGACTTGTGGAGGTCTACATTGTTTTTCTGAGGTCTTGGCTGATTTCTTTTCATTTTCCCATGTCAAGCAGAGACACTGAGTTTGAAGGTAGGCCTTGAAATACAGCCACAGGTACACCTCCAATTGACTCAAATGATGTCAATTAGCCTATCAGAAGCTTCTAAAGCCATGACATCGCTTTCTGGAATTTCCCAAGCTGTTTAAAGGCACAGTCAACTTAGTGTATGTAAACTTCTGACCCACTGGAATTGTGATGTAGTGAATTATAAGTGAAATAATCTGTCTGTGAAATAACTGTTGGAAAAATTACTTGTGTCATGCACAAAGTAGATGTCCTAACCAATTTACCCAAACTATAGTTTGCTAACAAACGAGTTATAATGACTCCAACCGTGACTCCAAAGTGAATGTAAACTTCCAACTTCAACTGTATTTAAATGAGATACTGTTTTAGTGTATTTTATTCTCAAGAAATGTTAAAACATGATTTCACTTCATCATTATGGGGTATTGTCTGTAGATGAGTGAGAAAAAAATGATTTCATCTATTTTAAAGTCAAGCTGTAACACAACAAAATGTGGAATAAGTCAAGAGGTATGATTACTTTCTGAAGGCACTGTACAAGCATGTGTGTGCACGCCATACACATGCAAACAAACATGCACCTGCAAAAACATAACGCTTTCTCAACCGACTCCAAGCCTGCTAGGTAAGTGCGTGTTCTCTTTGTGCTGAAATAGGTGTGTGTGTTGTGTGTGTTCTATGTTGGAGGATCTCTTTGTGCTGAAATAGGTGTGTGTGTTCTATGTTGGAGGATCTCTTTGTGCTGAAATAGGTGTGTGTGTTCTATGTTGGAGGATCTCTTTGTGCTGAAATAGGTGTGTGTGTTCTATGTTGGAGGATCTCTTTGTGCTGAAATAGGTGTGTGTGTTCTATGTTGGAGGATCTCTTTGTGCTGAAATAGGTGTGTGTGTTCTATGTTGGAGGATCTCTTTGTGCTGAAATAGGTGTGTGTGTTCTATGTTGGAGGATCTCTTTGTGCTGAAATAGGTGTGTGTGTTCTATGTTGGAGGATCTCTTTGTGCTGAAATAGGTTTGTGTGTTCTATGTTGGAGGATCTCTTTGTGCTGAAATAGGTGTGTGTGTTCTATGTTGGAGGATCTCTTTGTGCTGAAATAGGTGTGTGTGTTCTATGTTGGAGGATCTCTTTGTGCTGAAATAGGTGTGTGTGTTCTATGTTGGAGGATCTCTTTGTGCTGAAATAGGTGTGTGTGTTCTATGTTGGAGGATCTCTTTGTGCTGAAATAGGTGTGTGTGTTGTGTGTGTTCTATGTTGGAGGATCTCTTTGTGCTGAAATAGGTGTGTGTGTTCTATGTTGGATCTCTTTGTGCTGAAATAGGTGTGTGTGTTCTATGTTGGAGGATCTCTTTGTGCTGAAATAGGTGTGTGTGTTCTATGTTGGAGGATCTCTTTGTGCTGAAATAGGTGTGTGTGTTGTGTGTGTTCTATGTTGGAGGATCTCTTTGTGCTGAAATAGGTGTGTGTGTTCTATGTTGGAGGATCTCTTTGTGCTGAAATAGGTGTGTGTGTTCTATGTTGGAGGATCTCTTTGTGCTGAAATAGGTGTGTGTGTTCTATGTTGGAGGATCTCTTTGTGCTGAAATAGGTTTGTGTGTTCTATGTTGGAGGATCTCTTTGTGCTGAAATAGGTGTGTGTGTTCTATGTTGGAGGATCTCTTTGTGCTGAAATAGGTGTGTGTGTTGTGTGTGTTCTATGTTGGAGGATCTCTTTGTGCTGAAATAGGTGTGTGTGTTGTGTGTGTTCCATGTTGGAGGATCTCTTTGTGCTGAAATAGGTGTGTGTGTTCTATGTTGGAGGATCTCTTTGTGCTGAAATAGGTGTGTGTGTTCCATGTTGGAGGATCTCTTTGTGCTGAAATAGGTGTGTGTGTTGTGTGTGTTCCATGTTGGAGGATCTCTTTGTGCTGAAATAGGTGTGTGTGTTGTGTGTGTTCCATGTTGGAGGATCTCTTTGTGCTGAAATAGGTGTGTGTGTTCTATGTTGGAGGATCTCTTTGTGCTGAAATAGGTGTGTGTGTTCTATGTTGGAGGATCTCTTTGTGCTGAAATAGGTGTGTGTGTTGTGTGTGTTCCATGTTGGAGGATCTCTTTGTGCTGATATAGGTGTGTGTGTTCCATGTTGGAGGATCTCTTTGTGCTGAAATAGGTGTGTGTGTTGTGTGTGTTCCATGTTGGAGGATCTCTTTGTGCTGAAATAGGTGTGTGTGTTGTGTGTGTTCCATGTTGGAGGATCTCTTTGTACTGAAATAGGTGTGTGTGTTCTATGTTGGAGGATCTCTTTGTGCTGAAATAGGTGTGTGTGTTCTATGTTGGAGGATCTCTTTGTGCTGAAATAGGTGTGTGTGTTGTGTGTGTTCCATGTTGGAGGATCTCTTTGTGCTGAAATAGGTGTGTGTGTTCTATGTTGGAGGATCTCTTTGTGCTGAAATAGGTGTGTGTGTTGTGTGTGTTCCATGTTGGAGGATCTCTTTGTGCTGAAATAGGTGTGTGTGTTCTATGTTGGAGGATCTCTTTGTGCTGAAATAGGTGTGTGTGTTGTGTGTGTTCCATGTTGGAGGATCTCTTTGTGCTGAAATAGGTGTGTGTGTTCTATGTTGGAGGATCTCTTTGTGCTGAAATAGGTGTGTGTGTTGTGTGTGTTCCATGTTGGAGGATCTCTTTGTGCTGAAATAGGTGTGTGTGTTCTATGTTGGAGGATCTCTTTGTGCTGAAATAGGTGTGTGCGTTGTGTGTGTTCCATGTTGGAGGATCTCTTTGTGCTGAAATAGGTGTGTGTGTTCTATGTTGGAGGATCTCTTTGTGCTGAAATAGGTGTGTGTGTTGTGTGTGTTCTATGTTGGAGGATCTCTTTGTGCTGAAATAGGTGTGTGTGTTGTGTGTGTTCCATGTTGGAGGATCTCTTTGTGCTGAAATAGGTGTGTGTGTTCTATGTTGGAGGATCTCTTTGTGCTGAAATAGGTGTGTGTGTTGTGTGTGTTCCATGTTGGAGGATCTCTTTGTGCTGAAATAGGTGTGTGTGTTCTATGTTGGAGGATCTCTTTGTGCTGAAATAGGTGTGTGTGTTGTGTGTGTTCCATGTTGGAGGATCTCTTTGTGCTGAAATAGGTGTGTGTGTTCTATGTTGGAGGATCTCTTTGTGCTGAAATAGGTGTGTGTGTTGTGTGTGTTCCATGTTGGAGGATCTCTTTGTGCTGAAATAGGTGTGTGTGTTCTATGTTGGAGGATCTCTTTGTGCTGAAATAGGTGTGTGTGTTGTGTGTGTTCCATGTTGGAGGATCTCTTTGTGCTGAAATAGGTGTGTGTGTTCTATGTTGGAGGATCTCTTTGTGCTGAAATAGGTGTGTGCGTTGTGTGTGTTCCATGTTGGAGGATCTCTTTGTGCTGAAATAGGTGTGTGTGTTCTATGTTGGAGGATCTCTTTGTGCTGAAATAGGTGTGTGTGTTGTGTGTGTTCCATGTTGGAGGATCTCTTTGTGCTGAAATAGGTGTGTGTGTTCTATGTTGGAGGATCTCTTTGTGCTGAAATAGGTGTGTGCGTTGTGTGTGTTCCATGTTGGAGGATCTCTTTGTGCTGAAATAGGTGTGTGTGTTCTATGTTGGAGGATCTCTTTGTGCTGAAATAGGTGTGTGTGTTGTGTGTGTTCCATGTTGGAGGATCTCTTTGTGCTGAAATAGGTGTGTGTGTGTTGTGTGTGTTCCATGTTGGAGGATCTCTTTGTGTCCGATACATAAATGGTCGAACATCATCTACATTTTATGTGAGTCTCACAAGTTGCTTTTGACACTCAGTCTTGCCTTATCTACCCAACAAACCTCACATCCACACATTCCCCACTTCTCTATCTCCCTATCTATCTCTCTGTCTTTCGCTCTCTTTAATTTGGGCTGATTGCCATTCTGACGGCTGCCCCTCTTATCAGCCTCCATCGTGCTGCTCTTTCATTTCCTCTCCCCCTTATTGCTTTTCTTTTTTACATTTCTGAGCTGTGCCACTTTAACCCTTCCAGCACCTGGATGGGTGCCAGCAGTACCTCTGACATCACACACACACTGACCCCTTGTGACCTCTCATGGATCAACAGGGCGTTGTTCCCAGCATTATCGCTGTTATCGTAGGTTACCATCTCTGTCTTTAGTTACAACATCATTACATGCAATATTACTAATAATATGACCAAGTATCTAACACTCACAGCATCTACTGCATGTAACCTTCCCCCACTCACTACACACAATGAGATAGGGGGCTTGTAAACTGATTGCAAATACACAGATACATGCAAATCACATACTCCTCGACTAATTCCATCCACATTTTTTGGTGTTACAGCCGTAAGAACATCATATCCTGCGGCTTGAAGGACAGACCCCACTGTCACTGTGCAATACATTAAAAGAGCAGAACTACCGCTTCTCCACACACACACACACACACACACACACACACACACACACACACACACACACACACACACACACACACACACACACACACACACACACACCACACATCTGCTATTGTTTCTGTGGCCACAGCCTCCTGATGCATTGTCCCTTATAATACCCCACACAATGAACATGTTTTGTCAACGACTTAAAATACTTTTCGTGTGGACAGAAAACACTGCTGCCATTTAGTGCTGCAACATTTCAAGGAGCATTAAGATAAGACACTCGCCCAACCCTTTAACCTCTTTTAACGATCACACATTGCACTCATAAATGTCAACTCAAGCCAAAGTAAGGGCCAGCCCACATGACCTGACCAGGAAAACTTTAAGTTAGTCACTATAAAAGTCACTTCACTTGCTACAGTTGACATCAATGACAACATTATAGGATATCCATTTCTGAGGAAAATGATTGACAGTTTTGTGCACGAGGAGGGAGGAGCAGATGTCAGGGGTCAGCTGAAACCCAGACATCGTAAGGATAACTCCAGAACTGGGACATTGGCCTTGCACTACTCCCCATGTAAAAAAAACACATATTTTCCATTTTAGACTTCACAACTATCGTGAAGAGAAAAAAACTCTATGTCTGTCTGAGATAGTCCTCCCTCAGCTGCCCCTGTCACCATGGTGACTGACATCACAGGTCATCACGGTGACATTAGAGTCCCTTTAGAGTGAACGGAGGTGGATAGAGATAGTGTATGTGGAGGGGTGTCTGGAAATAAAGGAGGGAAGAGAGAGAGAGACAGTAAAAGAGAGGAGAGGGCTATTTGAGAAGTTCCCTTGGCAGGCAGTCAAACAAGACTGTGATATTCCTGTGGAATGCAGGCAAACAGAGATAGAAAGGGTGAGAGTAAAAGAAGAGAAAGAGAGTCAGTGTGTGAGAAAAGAGGCCTATATGTGAAACACAACAGTACATAAATATACCTCTCTGTCTCATTCTCTGACTCAGCAACCCATTTCTCTGTAGACTGTAGTCATCTCTCTATTCAACTCCCTTTTCAGGCTCTCTCATGACCTGCTGATCAGTGGAGGAGATAGCCTCCCTCTTCCTCCCCCCTCCATGCCATGTTACCAAACTATGAACGGAGAAGGGGTAAGGGGGTGAGGTGGTGAGGGGGGCAGTATGGAGAACAATGTGCTGACTGTGTAACCATAAGACTTTATGACAGCCCAGGCCTCACTGTGGGCAGAACCAGTCCAAGCTCAACCAATCACATTGGACCAAGCCAGCCAGGTCAACCATACCTCTTCCATCTTACCCAACTGTACACAAACCTATAGTTATCACAACATAATCATCAGGGCTCAGTGTGTGATTGAAAGCGTGTACAAGTGGAGATGGCATGAGAACACACTGTGTCTGATTAACCTCATATAACTATTAAACAAATCTTAGGTTATAACAAACACACATGTCTTTTAGTGTAAAACTAATAATGAGTCAATAATCCATGCTTTCTGGGAATGCTATGAAGTCCAAAAGTTATGGGCGGAGCTAGGAAGTTGGCTGTCAGAAGTACTTATTTTTAATCCATCTGGCTGCATATTTCAAGACAAGGCATATGGGGATGTATTGAGACACCCAATGGGCTGGATGATTCTCTTTTCATCGCTCATCTTGAAAAAAACGTATACTAAAAACTTGGAAATCAAATCAATCCGCCAACAATTAGAAAATCAAATAGTTTATAATTGAAATAGCCAGTTGGTACAATTTAAGGCCAAATCAAAAACAATAATATAGGCACTAGTGATGGGGGTGTGAGCAAGCAGATCTGGGCAGATGAGATGTAGTCATTGTTTTTGTGCATCTGTAAGTTGTTGTTCGTATGTATACGTTTGTATCTGGCGTAAAAAAGTAAGTATATATACATCAATATATTTTATATGCAATTTTTTTACAAATATAAACACGAACTGTTTCACATCAAATGATACATAAACAACTCATTCAGACTCCAAGGAGCATACAATCAAATCAGAAAAGCCCACACACATTCACATACAGTTGAAGTCGGAAGATTACATACACCTTTGCCAAATACATTTCAACAACATTTTTCACAATTCCTGACATTTAATCCTAGTAAAAATTCAGTCTTAGGTCAGTTAGGATCACCACTTAATTTTAAGAATGTGAAATGTCAGAATAATAGTAAAGAGAATTATTTCAGCTTTTATTTCTTTCATCACATTCCCAGTGGGTCAGAAGTTTACATACACTCAATCAATATTTGGTAGATGTCATGCCCTGACCATAGACACACACACACACACACACACACACACACACACACACACATACACATACACACACACACACACTATGGTCAGCTGCATTTTACACAATATGAGATTTATCTTTTGAATGTATTTCATTGGTTGATATTCTATACCTATGTATAGAGTGAAACTGCATGTGCTGGAGTCTTGCCTCTTTCTAGCCAGTAAAGTACTTTCTAGTCAGTAAACTTCGTATCTGCATTATTTTAACAGGTGTCCTGGAGAGACTACACAGCAAATTGGCCAGTGTTACCTTGTTGATTTTTCAGTGTAACATTTCTGGTGTTGATTCAGGAGTTAAATTATTTCTGTAAGAGTGAAATTTACATTATTTGGTGTAATAGAACCCCAGCTTTGGTGTTATTAACCAGTGGTGAGTGTGAGATTGTGCTTGTGTCAGTTTTACTCTGTGGAGAGTCAAAACCATGTCCACCATTAACAGATTTCCCAGCATGCTCTACTGCAGGTAGACATTTTCAGGATTGTTTTTAAAATCTGTGTTTTTGACTGTACATTGATTGATTGATTAATCTTATCCTACACACAGATAACATACATTAGATAGTTAGTAAGATTTATTGTACCAGTTCCTGAAAAGTTTTTTCCAGTTAAAATGTTTTAGATAGTCTCCTCACAATCTTCCTAACCATAACAGTCTTCCTGAATGCAGGTTTCAGGTGAGTAATGATGCCAACTATTGGATGTCCTAACTCTGGCTGGATTCCAATAGGAATTACACATCACTTTGCAAGCCAGCATAATGTGTCTTTTAGGCCTTATGTGGCCTGTAAACCAGGAGGGTTCTAACACATCTGTGTTAGGGCAAAACTTGGCCGTCAAAGTAAGGCCTTATTAATGTATTGTCCTATAGCGTTCTATTTTAATGATAACATTTGCCTCCAGTAGCAACTCACTTGGTGAAATCCACACAACCATGTCTCTGTCACTAACAAATACAGTCATGGGTGGTACCTCTACAATTCAAAAAGACAAGGCACATGTCACTTTCAATTTGTTGTTTTTGGCCACCCGTGTGTGGAAGTGTTGTACCAGTTTAAGTGGTCTATGGTGATGTTAATTCAAGTTTGAGCATGTCCGCTGCCAATTCTGAAGTCTTTGTAAAAGCCCACATAAGAGTATTTGTTAAATTGTTAATCCAACACAAACAACCTTGTCAAGAGATATGGACCTCTTGGTGGAATGGTTAAAAATACTATATAAGGTGTTGTTGCATAACACCATTGGTGTAAACTATATACCCTTCCTAGTGTTAAAAATACTATATGACGTGTTATTGCATAACTCAATTTTTTTTTAAATCCCTGACACTGATGAAGTGTAATAGTTTCAGCACTAAGCAGAGTGTTAATTCAACACTAAAAAGTTTGGACCCTTATAGGCACTGGCCCAGTGTTACATATAACACTGTCAATGTTGAGTTAACGCTGGAGAGTTTGCCATGTATTTACCTACCACTCTCACACTATACCTCCCTAAGCTCCCTCTCTTCCTCACCTCTCCTCCACCAATCCATTATGTTTCCTATCTTCAACAAGGTCAAAATATATCAAATACTCTAGACATGACACTGAAACCTGCACAACCCAAATATATCAGGAATTCATTCGACACCCATGTCAAAATATTACAGCCACAATTAGCTATTGGGCAGAGAATCATATGTTCTAACTACAATATCCTGTACGTTTCTAGTTCCAACCAGAAGCATGTTGGTTGAGCACCCATATCTTCATTTCAAACTCAATATTCTGGGGTTGAATTGTTCTGTGTAAAGCAGTTAGACATTTATTTCAGCCTGTCGTGGGAGAACAGGTTTGTTTATAGAGGTGTCTGTGATTTTTTTTAAAAGCCATTATGGTTTGTTAAATAACAATACACTCTCTCATACACTCTCGGGCAGTGTGAGGTGATATGGTTAGGAACCATGACGACGCGTTATGTGTGGTGTGTGACTCTGCGTTAAGGCCAGACTGGAGTGTAGGCTACTCTTTTACCATTGTAGCTCCATCTGGGCTGGTTTGCGTGTGGACCCCATTGTGTGAGCAAACGACACACACACACACACACACACACACACACACACACACACACACACACACACACACACACACACACACACACACACACACACACACACACACACACACACACACATAAGCACATAGAAGCAAGCACACTCACACAGACGCACAATTGCACACACACACACACACACACTCACCTACAGACGCCTCTAGGGTGGGTATGGGGAGGGGAGGTGGACAAGGTTCCGCTAATTTCTATAACAGGAAGTGAGGCTGGAGTCAGCCCACACACCAAGGATGCTGATTCTCTGGAGGCCAGGCTGGGCCCAGACCGTGGGAGAGGAAAAAGGTACAAGCTAAGGGACTAATTATATTTACATCATACAGTACTGCATTCACATCATTCAACTGTTCAATCTAAAATATAACCTCTACTGATTAAGTAAGAAAGGCCAGCTTTGGCCAATGGGTCAAGGTTTAAGACCCTATAATTAGAGTTATTGGTTGAGGGATGTTTGACTGACAGAAGGCACGTGTCAGCAATTTACACAGCAGTGAAAGTCCCTCCCCCATCTCCACCTCCACTCAACCCCAGTCAGCTTCACTCAAACCTCCTCTCACCCAACTAATCCCTTAATGACCAACCTCTGAGAGAGATGGAGAGCGAGCTAGGGAGCAAGGGAGAGAGAGAGCTAGGGAGCAAGGGAGAGAGAGAGTAAAACAGAAAGCAGAAGAGAGCGAAAGAGCTCAAAAGAAAGGGATATGTCCCAGAGGACTGATGAAAAACTAAGTGGTCAAATTGCCCATGTCTGCAGGGACCAATTGAAAATGGTCGTCAGTCAAATGAGAGGTCTCCCTGAGCAGAGGGACGAGAGGTGGGTGATGCTGGGAGTCCTAAGCAGAGGAACGAGAGGTGAGTTGTGCTGGCAGATCTGAGCAGAAGGACGACGAGGTGGGTGGTGCTGGCAGACGTCCATGACAACACCTGCCACTGGATTAGACTGAATTATAGGAACAGATCTGGTTGATGATGAGGATCATGTGGCGAGGGCAGGAATATGAAGGGTTGGGCTGTGGCCCAGGTGCAGTTCAGTGGCTCAACCTCTCAGGAATTGAATAATTTTAGTTTCACAGAGCAACATCACATCAAATCAAATTTTATTTGTCAAATGCTCCGAATAGTGTAGACCTTACAGTGAAATGCTCACTTACAAGCCCTTAACCAACAATGCAATTTTAAGAAAAATAAATGTTAAGAAAGTATTTACTAAAATAAACTGAAGTTAAAAAGAAGATAATAGAAAAATAACAAATAATTAAAGAGCAACAATAAAATAACAGAAGTGAGGCTATTGGCAGGGGGTACCGGTACAGAGTCAATATGCGGAGGCACAGGTTAGTCAAGGTAATTGAGGTAATATATACATGTAGGTAGAGGTAAAGTGACTATGCATAGATACTATACAGAGAGTAGCACCAGCATAAAAATGCAAATAGTCTAGGTAGCAATTTGATTAGCTGTTCAGGAGTCTTATAGCTTTGGGGGAGAAGCTATTAAGATTGCCGTGCAGTAGCAGAGAGAACAGTCTATGACTAGGGTGGCTGGAGTCTTTAGCAATTTTTAGAGCCTTCATCTGACACCGCCTGGCATAGAGGTCCTGGATGACAGGAAGCTTGGCCCCAGTGATGTACTGGGCCGTACGCACTACCCTCTGTAGTGCCTTGCAGTCAGAGGCTGAGCAGTTGCCATACCAGCCAGGCAGTGATGCAATCAGTCAGGATGCTCTCGATGGTGCAGATGTAGAACCTTTTGAGAATCTGAGGACCCATGCCAAATCTTTTCAGTCTCTTTTCAGTCTCCTGAGGGGAATAGGCGTTGTTGTGTCCTCTTCGCAACTTGGTGTGTTTGGACCATGATAGTTTGTTGGTGATGTGGACACCAAGGAACTTGAAGCTCTCAACCTGCTCCACTACAGCCACGTCGATGAGAATGGGGATGTCCTCGGCACTCCTTTTCCTGTAGTACACCCTTGTCTTGATCACGTTGAGGGAGACGTTGTTATCCTGGCACCACACTGCCAGATCTCTGACCTCCTCCCTATAGGCTGTCTCAACGTTGTCGGTGATCAGGCCTACTACAGTTGTGTCGTCGGAAAACTTAATGATGGTATTGGAGTCACACTTGACCATGCAGTCATGGGTGAACAGGGAGTACAGGAGTGGACTGAGCACACACCCCTGAGGGACCCCCGTGTTGAGGATCAGTGTGGCAGCTGTGTTGTTACCTACCCTTACCACCTGGGGGTGGCCTGTCAGGAAGTCCAGGATCCTGTTGCAGAGTGAGGTGTCCAGGTTCCTTAGCTTAGTGATGAGCTTTGAGGGCACTATGGTGTTGAACGCTGCGCTGTAGTCAATTAATAGAATTCTAACATAAGTGTTTCTTTTGTCCGGCTGGGAAGTTGCATTGTGGAGTGCAATAGAGATTGTGTCATCTGTGGATCTGTTGGGGCAGTATGTGAGCCATGACCAGCCTTTCAAAGCACTTCATGGCTACAGACGTGAGTGCTACGGGTCGGTAGTCATTTAGACAGGTTGCCTTGGTGTTCTTGGGCACAGGGACAATGGTGGTCTGCTTGAAACATGTTGGTATCACAGAATCGGTCAGGGACAGGTTGAAAATGTCAGTGAAGACACTTGCCGGTTGGGATTTCTTATAAGCGTCCGGTTAGAGTCTCGCTCCTTGAAAGTGGCAGATCTACCCTTTAGCTCAGTGCGGATGTTGCCTGTAATCCATGGCTTCTGGTTGGGGTATGTACGTACGGTCACTCTGGGGACGACGTCATCGATACACTTATTGATGAAGCCAGTGACTGATGTGGTGTACTCCTCAATGCCATCGGAAGAATCCCAGAATATATTCCGGTCTGTGCTAGCAAAACAGTCATGTAGCTTAGCATCTGCGTCATCTGACCACTTCTGTATTGAGTGAGTCACTGGTACTTTTTTGTTTTAGTTTTAGCTAGTAAGCAGGAATCAGGAGGATATAATTATGGTCAGATTTGCCGAATGGATGCAGAGGGAGAGCTATGTACGCGTCTCTCTGTGTGGAGTAAAAGTGCTGTAGAGTTTTTTTCCCCTCTGGTTGCATATGTAACATGCTGGTAGATATTAGGTTAAACGGATTAAAGTTACCCTGCATTAAAGTCTGCAGCCATTAGGAGCGCCGCCTCTGGATGAGCATTTTCTTGTTTGCTTATGGCCTTATACAGCTGACTGCGGTCTCAGTGCCAGCATCGGTTTGTGGTGATAAATAGACACCTACGAAAAATGTAGATAAAATCTCTCTTGGTAAATAGTGTGGTCTACAGCTTTTCATGAGATACTCTACCTCAGGTGAGCAAAACCTTGAGACTTCCTTAATATTAGATTTCGTGCACCAGCTGTTATTTACAAATAGACACAGACCGCCACCCCTTGTCTTACCAGGGGCAGCTGTTCTATCTTGCCGATGCACGGAAAACCCAGCCAGCTGCATGTTATCCATGTTGTCGTTCAGCGACGACTCTGTGAAACATAAGATATTACAGTATTTAATGTCCCGTTGGTAGGATAGTCTTGATCAGAGCTCATCCAATTTATTCTCCAATGATTGCACGTTGGCTAACAGGACTGATGGTAGAGATGGATTACCAACTCGTCGTCGGATCCTTGCGAGTCCCCCCGACCTACAACCCCGATATCCTCGTCTCTTCTACATGCGAATGACGGGGACTTGGGCCTTGTCCGGTGTTTGAAGTAAATCCTTTGCATCCGACTTGTTAAAGAAAAAATCGTATAAATTATTCTGGGTATAAATGAGATCAAAAAACATAGCAGGGTGGGCTTATTGACAATATGATCTGGTAATGAAATAACATTTCACCTGCCATTTTAAACAATACAAGGGGCTTGAAGTAGTCTAGCTACTTGAACTTGAATTTGGAGCTCAGAAATTCAAGTACTGGAATAGGCCTACTTGAAAATCAGACTTTTCCTAATTTTGGTGCTTGAAAAGTCCTTTTAATTATTGTAGCCAATTTATAAGTTCTCCTGCTCCCTTATAATGATCCGTGATTGAAATTTTGAACAGTTTTTATGATAGATGTGGCCACTTTCATTACTTCAACTGAAGGGTGTTGCGCTTCTCTGTTGCGGGTAAAACCACACGCGGTTATCATGAGAAACACAACATCTAATGTTGGGTTCAACTTGGCTTTCCATACAATTCCTTACATTAAACAACATTGCAAAATCAGCTATGGTTAGATTCAAATGGTGTGATTAATGCTACCACTATTCATTGCTTTCTTATTTGCCTGCATTGGCCACATAGGCTACAGAAAAATCGCCATGCATTCATCCAATCTATTTAGTCAGGCAATGTCCACATTATTCTCACATATTTTAGAATGTCATACTAATTTGAATATCAATGCGTTGTCAAGGCCTAAAAGAAGCATCATTCTTAAAGTGTTAATTGCCCTACATTTTCTGTGTGTGGGGGGGGGACTATATGTACAGTTGTATAAATACTACAATTGGATAACATTGAGGCCCTTGTAAATTACAATTAAGTGCATGAAAAAGTCCCTGAAAGTCCTTGAATTAGACTTGCCAATGTCTGTATGAACTCTGCTTCATGATGTATAGTCCTAGACCTATGTTGTTGTATAGCTGGAGTTATGGGCCAATTTACATATATTCACTTTTATCCCTCTAAGTACACGTGGACCTGCATGAAAATACTTTTTATTTTTGTTTCAAACCATTTAAAAATATGTATCCCAATGTCACACATTGGCCCCATTATTTATAGAAAGACCCATAAACACACACACACACACAGGTTGTAACATAGCTACACACACAATCACAGAGGATTTAACTCCCACATGAACACAAACATATTCACACGCACACACACTAGTGATGCATGGGTTGACTCATAACCGGCAGTCTCCGCGGTTATATCCGCGGGGTGCGCGGGTTTAGGGTCATGAAATATTGTGTGGATGAAGGGCGGGTGGGTGGAGGGCATGTTGAATAAAGAGAAAACAATGCATTAAATATCCTTAAATGTATAATCCATGTTCAATTTATATTTGTAGGCTACATTGAGGTTTTTCTTTCATTATTTTTATCTGGCGTTCATGTGTAAGCCGAAGCTTTAGGGCCTTACTGTATGCTAGCCAAATACACACCAATTGCCAGATGCTTCTGGGAACTTTGGCAGAAAAAGTTTATGTTGATCCACTGAGTCAAAAACGACAATGTCAGAGTTTAATTCAATAAGAGAAAAGCTGGGAAATGGAGAGTTGAAAATAAAGAGAAGGGAGGGCCAGAACAGTAGCCTAACGTTCGGGAAATATGTTATGTGTGATGATTGTGAGGCACCATACAAGTTCGACAGTCACAAGATGGGGATTTCAAATATGGTACGTCAAGGGAACTGTAGGCCTACTGTTCAGATGGGTTAAATGGAATAGTAGCCGAAATGAAATCTGGACACATCTGGTAGGCGATAACCCCTCTTATAGCCTGACATAATAGTACCTCCTGCAGAATGAAGCAGTTCTTGCAGTAAAATGATACATCAAATGTACATTTTGACTCGGGAACAGCAGTGAAATCGTATTTCTTCCTTTCAACATCTTGAGAGTAAGACTGATGCGGTTTGGGACCATCTGCAAAGGGGCTATATTTATCAGCATCATAAAAGCTGATAAATAGTATTTCAATTTCAAAAAATAGGCTTCCATGCCGAACTGAAATCATATCAGAAACATGTTGGGTCGTTTTCATAGCTTTTAACTACCCTTAAAACCAGTCAAATTGGTCATTTGGAAATGTTGAACGTTATTGCATTTTCTCCCCAGTCCCTAAATGTATTTGCTGCCGAGAGAAGTGGAGAGGAAACAGAACACTAGATTGAAGCATTCATTCATTCTATCAATGTATGACATACCCTACATGACCAAAAGTATTTGTACATCTGCTCGTCGAACATCTCATTCCAAAAGCATGGGTGTTAATATGGAGTTGGTCTCCCTTTGTTGATATAGCAGCCTCCACTATTCTGGGAAGGTTTTCCACTAGATGTTAGAACATTGCCACGGGGACTTGCTTCTCAGTGCTAGAGGCGTCACTACAGACCCTGGTTTTGATCACAACCGGCCATGATTGGGGGTCCCATAGGGCAGCAGACAATTGGCACAGCATCGTCGGGGTTAGGTGAGGATTTGGACTGGTTAGGCCATCATTGTAAAATAAGAATTTGTTCTTAACTGACTTGCCTAGTTAAATAAAGGTAAAAAATAAAAATAAATGGTCATGTTGAAACATGAAAGGGCCTTCCCCAAACTGCTGCCACAAAGTTGGAAGCACAGAATCGTCTAGAATATCATTGTATGCCGTAGCGTTAAGATTTCCCTCCATTGGAACTAAGGGGCCTGAATGATGAAAAACAGCCCCAGACCATTATTCCTCCTCCACCAAACTTTACAGTTGGCACTATGCATTGGGGCAGGTAGCGTTCTCCTGGCATCCGCCAAACCCAGATTCATCAGTTGGACTGCCAGATGGTGAAGCGTGATTCATCACTCAAGAGAATGCGTTTCCACTGCTCCAGAGTCCAATGGAGGCGAGCTTTACACCACTCCAGCCCGAAGCTTGGCATTACGCATGGCAATCTTAGGCTTGTGCGTGGCTGTTAGCCATGGAAACCCATTTCATGAAGCTCCCGATGACTGTTTCTTGTGCAGACACTGCTTCCAGAGTCAGTTTGGAACTCGGTAGTGAGTGTTGGAACCAAGGACAGACAATTCTTACGCGCTACGAGCTTCAGCGGTCCCGTTCTGTGAGCTTGTGTGGCCTACCACTTTGTGGTTGAGCTGATGTTGCTCTTAGATGTTTCCACTTCACAATAATAGCCCTTAAAGTTGACCGGGGCAGCTATAGCATGAAGAAATTTGATGAACTGACTAGTTGGAAAGGTGGGATTCTATTGCGGTGCCACATTGAAAGTCACAGAGCTCTTCAGTAAGGCCATTCTACTGCCAATGTTTGTCTATGGAGAGTGCATGGTTGTGTGTTCGATTGTATACACCTGTCAGCAATGGGTGTGGCTGAAATAGCCGAATCCATTCATTTGAAGGGGTGTCCACATACTTTTATGTACAGTATATAATGTATATTCTGTTGAGCAAGGTTTATTTAATCTTCTTATAGGGCAACTGGATCCTGGATTCCCTGACGGGCCGCCCCCAGGTGGTAAGGGTAGGGAACAACACATCCCCCATGCTGATCCTCAACACGGGGGCCCCTCAGGGATGCGTGCTCAGTCCCCTCCTATACTCCCTGTTCACTTATGACTGTATGGCAAGGCACGACTGCAGAACCACCATCATGTTTGCCGATGACACAACAGTGGTAGGCCTGATCACCAACAATGATGAGACAGCCTATAGGGAGGAGACCTGGCTGTGTGGTGCCAGGACAACAACCTCTCCGTCAACGTGATCAAGATAAAGGAGATGATTGTGGAAATCAGGAAAAGGACGGAGCATGCCCAATTCTCATCAACAGGGCTGGGGTGGAGCAGGTTGGGAGCTTCAAGTTCCTTGGTGTCCACATCACCAACAAACAAACTATCATGGTCCAAACACATCAAGACAGTCGGGAAGAGGGCAGAACAAAGCCTATTCCCCCTCAGGAGACTGAAAGGATTTGGCATGGGTCCTCAGATCCACAAAAGGTTCTACATCTGCACCATCGAGAGCATCCTGACGGGTTGCATCACTGCCTAGTATGGCAACTGCTCGGTCTCTGACCGCAAGGCGGAAGGCCCTAAAAATTGTCAAAGACTCCAGCCACCCTAGTCTTAGACGGTTCTCTCTGCTACCGCACGGCAAGCGGTGCCGGAGTGCCAAGTCTAGGTCCCAAAAGGCTTGTTAACAGCTTCTACACCCAAGCCATAAGACTCCTGAACAGCATATCAAAGGGCTACCCAGACCCCTCTTTTACGCTGCTGCTACTCTGTTAATTATCTACGCATATCCACTTTAACTCAACCGACATGTACATATTATCTCAATTACCTCGACTAACCGGTGCACAATGACTCTGTTACAGTACCCCCTGTATTTAACCTCGCTATTGTTACTTTACTGCTGCTGTTTAATTATTTGTTACTTTTAATTTTTAATTTTTTACTTATCTGTTTATTACTTAACACTTTTTAAAAAACTTCTTAAAGCATTGTTGGTTAAGGGCTTGTATGTAAGCATTTCACTGTAAGCATTTTACTACACCTGTTGCATTCGGCGCATGTGACAAATACAATTTGATTTGATTTGAGTAATGACAGAGGAAAAGCTGCATGTATCACAGTACATTTTGCAGTGTTAAAGGTGCATTATGCAGAAATCGCTGCAGAAATCGCTGCGTTACACTGAAAAATCAACACTGGCCAATTTTCTGTGTACAGCCAAGTTGACTAACAAATAGCCTACCAAAAGGTTTGAAATTATAAGCAGAAACATAGGACTATCTAAATTAGGTGTAAACAAAAAAAATCCTGCAACCTGTCAAAAATTTGTTTCAGCATTTCTGACTGTACAGCGCAGTTGATAAACTTGCGGGTTTGGGTCGGATGCGGGCGTCAGATTTTCATTTTGTCATATATAGTCGGGCGGGTGTGGATTGGTTATTAGCAATTGCGAGCGGGTGCGGGTGAACAAACATCTGAAACCACACATCACTAACGCACACACACACACAGTCACACACACACACACACACACACACACACACACACACACACACACACACACACACACACACACACACACACACACACACACACACACACACACACACACACACACACACACACACACAACCATACACACATACACTTTCAAGATTGATTACATAAAACTGGAAAATCAGAACATTAGTACCTAACAACTTCCTGTTATGCTCTTTTCCCCTCATTTCTATTTTGTCCTTTATTGCTCCTCCCTCCTCCATGTTATTCACTCCTCCTGTCTGATTCATTTCGTATTTTTCCTTTCTTGCTCCCCTCCTTTCTCCTGGCTCTCTCCCAGGTCATGTAACACGAGAAGTCACTATTCTGTTCTTTCTGCTAAGTATCCCCAGCCATTAGTGACATCAAATCAGCACAGAGGCAGGGAGAGGGGGAGAGAGAAGGACAGAGGCAGGGAGAGGGGGAGAGAGAAGGACAGAGGCACGGAGAGGGGGAGAGAGAAGGACAGAGGCAGGGAGAGGGGGAGAGAGAAGGACAGAGGCAGGGAGAGGGGGAGAGAGAAGGACAGAGGGAGGGAGAGGGGGAGAGAGAAGGACAGAGGCAGGGAGAGGGGGAGAGAGAAGGACAGAGGGAGGGAGAGGGGGAGAGAGAAGGACAGAGGCAGGGAGAGGGGGAGAGAGAAGGGCAGAGGGAGGGAGAGGGGGAGAGAGAAGGACAGAGGCAGGGAGAGGGGAGAGAGAAGGACAGAGGCAGGGAGAGAGAAGCCAGAGGGAGGGAGAGGGGGAGAGAGAAGGACAGAGGGAGGAGAGGGGGAGAGATACGCCAGAGGGAGGGAGAGGGGGAGAGAGAAACACAGAGGCAGGGAGAGGGGGGGGGGAGAGAGAAAGACAGAGGGATGGAGAAAGAGGAAGAGGGTGATAAGAACAGATCAGAGTGGGAACAGAAGAGAGAGAGAGAGAGAGAGAGAGAGAGAGAGAAAGAGAGGAGGAGGAGGATAGAGGGAAGAAAGGAGAGGGAGATGAAAATGGGAGGGAGTGAATGAGATGGAAGGATGGAGTGAAAATGAAGGTATAATGGCAAGAGGGGACAGAGGAAAGAGAGGGAGAGGAAAAGAGATAAAACAGAGAGGGAGAAGTAGATCTGGTTTCAGTGTGTTTTCATGCTCCCTCTCCATTACAGTAATGTGCTGGATCCATTTAACTAATGCATAAAAGCACCATGATACCCACAATAAACAGCATTACACAATGAATTAGGGGGCGAGAGAGAGAGGTACACTGAAACATATCCAGTATACACACACACACAAGCTGTCAGCATACACACACATGCATACATACACAGTAAATACAAACCAAAACGCATGCGCACGCACACACACACACACACACACACACACACACACACACACACACACACACACACACACACACACACACAGAGTGACTAACTTCATTACCCAGCCCATTCCTCTTAGTGAGAGGAGAAAAATTCAACCCAATTACCACACCAGAGCCAAATTAAAAGCTTTTCCTCTCAATGGCCGCCATCAGTCTGCTGTCAAATGAACAGCGCTAAGTCCCTCTGTGTTAATGGAGCCTTTCTCTACCCCGAAACTCCAACATCTTTATTCACACTGACTCGCCTCAGTTGAAACAACATTTAATACCAACAGCATTGACACCAAAAGCATAATATTACAATGTCCTCACTAACATCAACATCAATCAAAACGGGGAAACACCTAGAAATGATGAACAATACACCCATCACCATGGAAACCCCTAGCCCAATACACTTATTATGATTATTATTTACAATTAAAGGCTTCTCCCATTCAAAGTGCACTAGGACTAAATACTCACATTGATACATTTTAGAAGCATGTTTTCTTATATCAATCTCTATTCTTACTCTTTCTCCCTCTTTCTTTGACCCCTCTCTCCTCTTCCATCTCCCCCTGTCCTCCCCTTTTCTTCCCCTCCTCGGTGTCCTAATCCAGTTCGAAAGTAAACAGGCTCCGGCCTTCATTCCAGTCTAAACCGTATCCAATGTACCAAAGCTGAGCTCTGTGCTGGCCTGTGCTGCTGGGGCTCCACAGAGGTCAGAATTGGGCCAGCAGACAGCTCAACCCAGCGACCCAGAGATAGAGACAGGGGAGCTGGGTAAGGGGCAGCCCAACACTGGGTGTCTGAATGAGCCATCCTGGAGCTGTAGTAGATGTGGGGCCTACTCAGAGTTAATTGTGTATTACTGTCCAGATGTGTGTTGCTATTCAGGTATAAATGTGTGGGACAACCTACTGTGTCATAATTTGACATGTATTCATGGTTGTTAAAGAAGATCCCATGTGGGACTACATCTGAGCCTGAAAATCATTTAAACCCATCAATTAAGTAACGAAGATCAGATGTTCACATCTGGGTCAGAGGGTCAGACATTTACAATTCAGTGGGTTTTACTCTACAATTCTATTGTATATTATACAATATTGTCTATGAATAGGGCTATCACTCAGACAATGAGCTCAATATGAACCTACTGAGAATGGAGCAGATATGAGAATCTCAGACACACAGGTGACCCCCCCCACACACACACACACACACATATAGTCCTGTCCTGATCGGTCCTATCCCAGCCACACAGCGTGAGAATGGGCCACAGCATCTCCTCTCAGACTCCCCTCAGAGCCCCCTGGAGACCCACAGCATCACCCCGATCACTTTACACTGATGGGCATTAGTCTGAGCATCAAGCATCACCAAGCAACCGTCCCCCATCAGTTACCTTCACTATACAGCCTTGCTCAGACCTTTTATTAGGTTTATGAGTGTCAATGGAAGCATGCATGTATACACCCACCCACAAGCATGTACACACACACACACACACACACACACACACACACACACACACACACACACACACACACACACACACACACACACACACACACCCATGTCTCCTGTAAACCCCATCCCTTCACTCAGTCCCAGTCACCCAGTCCCAGTCACCCAGTCCCAGTCACCCAGTCAATATGGTCCCTCTCTGGGAAGAGTGTTTTATCTGATCCCCCACCACTCTCTAGGGTGTTATCCCTGTTCCCCCTGTTCCCTTTCTCCTCCTCCTCCCAGACCAAGCCAAGCCTCAGGAGGGACCCCTCACAATCAACACACATGCCCTTACTTGTAATTTCACACGGTCCAAAATATGTCCTCATTATGTGGTACTGTCCATTTTGTGGACTGTTCACCTCTTATTGAAGTGTCAAAGCCTTGCCTACAAGGCAGGGATTGTATGCAGGCTGGGAAGTCTTTAAAAAAACGAATTTGTAACTCTCTGAATGAAAGTTGAAGCCGATCTTTAATTCAAAGATTCTGTTGAATCGGTCTCTATCTGCCCGTCTGTCGCTCTGACCAGAACCCAGAGCGGAGTTACCGTTACCCACTAATGAGTTTTAGTCTAATTGGCATCCATCCAACCTTAATTGCACTCTGTAATTAATATTCCTGTTAATCGGCTGGAGATCAGATGTTGTGGGATGGGGGAGGTGCTTGTAAATCTAATAATGTGAGTTTCTAACTGATTTAGGAGGCCTTCAGACAGCAAGGTTATCTCTGTCTCTCTGTGACACTGTCACTTACAGGAGCTCCCAACAGATACCATCACACAGACCCACTTTTCCCGCTACATTTAACTTTCTCTCTCCCCCACAATTATCCATTTTCCTCCCAGAAACGTTGTGTTCCGAGGGAGGGGAGGACACGCCAGTTGGCTCATCAATCATTGTCATCAATGAGTGTGTTGTGCAAAGACAAAGTAAATCTCCCAAACTCTTTCACCTTCTTTCACATTTCACTCCCTTCCTGTCAATCATTCAGGTTTGGTTAATCAGAGACATGACAAGATGATTCGTTCTTTAAAAGTTCATTCCTTTTAAAAATGTATTTAACGAGGCAAGTCAGTTAAGAACAAATTCATATTTAAAATAACGGCCTACCCCAGCCAAACCCTAACGACGCTAGGCCAGTTGTGTGCTGCCCTATGGGACTCCCAGTCACAGCCAGTTGTGTGCTGCCCTATGGGACTCCCAGTCACAGCCAGTTGTGTGCTGCCCTGTGGGACTCCCAGTCACAGCCAGTTGTGCGCTGCCCTGTTGAACTCCCAGTCACAGCCAGTTGTGCGCTGCCCTGTGGGACTCCCAGCCACAGCCAGTTGTGCGCTGCCCTGTGGGACTCCCAGTCACAGCCAGTTGTGCGCTGCCCTGTGGGACTCCCAGTCACAGCCAGTTGTGCGCTGCCCTGTGGGACTCCCAGCCACAGCCAGTTGTGTGCTGCCCTGTGGGACTCCCAGTCACAGCCAGTTGTGTGCTGCCCTGTGGGACTCCCAGTCACAGCCAGTTGTGCGCTGCCCTGTGGGACTCCCAGTCACAGCCAGTTGTGCGCTGCCCTATGGGACTCCCAGCCACAGCCAGTTGTGCGCTGCCCTGTGGGACTCCCAGTCACAGCCAGTTGTGTGCTGCCCTATGGGACTCCCAGTCACAGCCAGTTGTGTGCTGCCCTATGGGACTCCCAGTCACAGCCAGTTGTGTGCTGCCCTATGGGACTCCCAGTCACAGCCAGTTGTGCGCTGCCCTGTGGGACTCCCAGTCACAGCCAGTTGTGCGCTGCCCTGTGGGACTCCCAGTCACAGCCAGTTGTGTGCTGCCCTGTGGGACTCCCAGTCACAGCCAGTTGTGCGCTGCCCTGTGGGACTCCCAGTCACAGCCAGTTGTGCGCTGCCCTGTGGGACTCCCAGTCACAGCCAGTTGTGATACAGCCCAGGGTCTGTAGTGACACCTCTAGCACTGAGATGCAGTGCCTTAGAACAAAGCGCCACTTTGGAGCCCTAAAATGTTACAGTGGAACAGAACTTCCTAAGATTCCTGAAGATCAACACTGCCAGTTTGTTGGGTCTGACCATGTCCACATGTAACAAGCTCTGAATATCAATAAGCAGGTGTCACACAGTATATAATGCAGAACCACAACGGAACAAAACATAACAGGACGGGACAATATATTTGGCATATTTCTAATACAAAGATATTTCAGAAAAAGAAATCAGCCAAATGTCTGAGGAGAAAAGGCAAAGTCACACAAACACTATAGTCTATGCTTTGACTGGCCTGCAATGACATAAATCCTCAGAACCAACCAACGCCACCTATTGGTAAGTGCTGTGGTCCCTTCAGATATCCACTTCCCTGTCCACCCATGGATGGTTATCAGGCTGAGGTCAGAGGGCAAAGGGCACATTGTTTCAGAGTCTTTATCACCAATCCATCATGGCTGAGTGAGTTTGGATTGGGCTGTGTGGACCACTGTTGCTCAGACTAAAGGTACTAATACCATTAGCCATTACAATACCCATCCTGGTTCCAGGGCCATGCATGTTGGGCCACATGTCTGTCCATCTGTCCTAATCCTATTAGGAATATATATAACTTAACGCTCTTTTCCTTCCCCACTCACTTTGTCTCTCTCTCTATCTCTTTCCATTGGGACTCCCTCATAATGATCAATAACAAACATAAGAACAACTTTCTTTAAAAACACTCCCGGGTGGAGCAGCGGTCTACGGCACTGCATCTCAATCCAAGAGGTTTCACTAAAGTACCTGGTTTGAATCCAGGCGGTGATTGGGTGTCCCATAGGGCAGCGTACAATTGGCCTAGCGTCGTCTGCGTTTGGCTGGAACAGGCCACCATTGTAAATAAGAATTTGTTCATTGGAACAAAACATGAAAAAATTCATGAAATAGTATTAAGGATGACGATTATGGAAATGTTTTTACTTTCCCTGATGAATTAGTCCATCCTCCCCTCTGCTCTCTCCCTGGGGTATAGCTTGTAACGGCACACAAGCATCTGTGCTACAGCGTGGATGAGTGTGTATGGTGTTTATTCAAAATGACCAACAGTAAGAGATGGGGTCCCATACGGCTCCGTTGGTAGAGCATGACGCTTGCAATGCCAGGGTTGTGGGTTCGATTCCTACGGGGGACCAGTACGGGGAAAAAGATACAGAAATGTATCCAGTGACTACTGTAACCTGCTCTGGATGAGAGTGTCTGCCAAACTCCTCAAATATAACATGTGTCATCCTCAGTAAAACACACAGTCACCATCAAAAATCAATCACTCTTCTATAACATAAAGCTGCAACAAAACAGCAATTTTGAGCCACACAGTAGAACACACCTGTGTGACAGCTGAGGCTCCTATGCAACCTATAACACTGGCAAAGAGATGAGGATGGAGAAAAGAGGATTGACCTAAGAAAACAGTGGCAGATGAAGGTATAGTGCAGAACAAAGGGAGAGTACCTTACATGACTGCTTGTAGATATGGGAGCAGGTTATTTTATGCAACTGTATGGAGTGTCATTTGAGTCCTCGGTCAGGTCTTTGTCATGCCAACAAAGCCACAGAGTTTTACTGGGTAATCTTAGACTGAGCTGCTTGGCAGAGGCTGTCGAGGTGGGGTATTGACTGTAATGGGGCACAGACAGTGGTGTAAAGTAATTAAGTAAAAATACTTTAAAGTACTACTTAAGTCATTTTTTGGTATCTATACTTTACTTTACTATTTATATGTTTGATAACTTTTATTTTTACTTCACTACATTCCTAAAGAAAATAATATTTACTCCATACATTTTGCCTGACACCCAAAAGTACTCATTACATTTTGAATGCTTAACAGGACAGGAAAACTGTCCAATTCAGACAAACTTACCAAGAGAACATCCCTACTGCCTCTAATCTGTCAGACTCACTAAACACAAATGCTTAATTTGTAAATAATGTCTGAGTGTTGGAGTGTGCCCTTGACTATACAAAAATTTAAAAAACAAGAAATTGTGCCGTTTGGATTGCCTAATATAAGTAATTTAAATTGAAATTCTTGAATTATTAAATTGAAATTATTGATACTTTTGCCTTTACTTTTGATATTGAAATATATTTTTGCAATTACATTTACTTTTGATATTTAAATATATTTAAAACCAAATATTTTTATACTTTTTCTCAAGTAGTATTTTACTGGGTGATTTTACTTGAGTGATTTTCTCTTAAGGTATCTTTACTTTTACTCAAGTATGACAGTTGGGTTATTTTTCCACCACTGGGCACAGATACAGTGGATAAGGAGATTGTCATACTTGAGTAAAATATACGGTGGATAAGGAGAGTGTCATACTTGAGTAAAAGATACAGTGGATAAGGAGATTGTCATACTTGAGTAAAAGATACAGTGGATAAGGAGATTGAACCTGTTTTTGTCACGCCTGCTCCCGCTTCCTCTCTCTGGTGCCAGGCTGCCCTTCATTACACACACCTGTCACCATCATTACGCTCATCAGCGCTCATTGGACTCACCTGGACTCCTTTACTTTGTTGATTGCCCCTCTATATCTGTCTCCTCCTCAGTTTGTTCCCCATGTCAGCATTATTGTTGTTTTGTTTTCCCCTGTCCAGACGCTGTCCGTATTCTGTTCCTGTCCATGTTTCATTAAATGTTCACTCCCTGTACTTGCTTCTCGTCTCCAGCGTCGGTCCTCACAATTTTACCTCAGAGGGGACCATTTTCAGTGTTATGCCACCACATGCTCTGTTTTTCAGTGGGTGAAGAGGGGTGAAGCGGGTTAGAGGGGAGATGGATGGTTGTGGGACAGGGTGATAGAGGACACACACATTTGAATTCAGAAATGGTTGGGAAGGGAGGTGGCTCAACCTGTACCTCTGTGACTTACTGTGACCTCTAAAGGAGGGAAGAGGTGAGTGGGGACGGATGAAGGGATTGAGGAAGAGAGGAGGATTGATGGAGGGATAAGGAGGAGAGGACGAAGGACGAAGGAGAGATGAAAGGCAGTAATATTTCATCTGGAGGTGAGTCACTGTAGGAGGGTCAGACACCAGGGGAGGCACAGATCTTATAAGGAGCCATAGTGTACTCCCCCTTCCCCTCCTCCACCACCCCTATCTCTCCCTCCCTCTCTCCCTCCTAACCCTCCTCCCCCACCCTTTCCCACTCCCCCCTTACCCTCCTCCACCACCACTATGTCTCTCTCCCTCCCTCTCTCCCTCCTAACCCTCCTCCACCACCACTATGTCTCTCTCCCTCCCTCTCTCCCTCCTAACCCTCCTCCCCCACCCTTTCCCACTCCCCCCTTTTCCTGCTTCTCACCACTCTTCTACTATCCCGCTTTTCCTCTCTCTTCATCCTGGCCTTCTTTCTGTTTGAGATAAGCAGGCTGAGTAATCTCCCGCTCTCTCCTCCCTTATTCTCCTCCGCTACCTCTCTCTCTCTCTCCCCCCCCATCTCTATCCCTCTCTGTTTCATCTCTGTTGTTCTCTTCCTCCATCATCCATCTCTACCCAGCAGGCCACAGACAGACCTGCACAAGGGAATATACCTTTACCCTGCATGCACCACTCTCACCACAGTCATGTGACCCGAGTTAGCCATGCTGTAATACTGCACATCAGTGGTGACGGTCCAGAAGCAAACCCTAGGCACTTGGCTCGTTCTGAATGTGAAATGGTAGGTATAAGCAATGTGGCGAAATTCCACCAAGCTTTTTAAATTTAATTTAATTTATTTAACCTTAATTTAACTAGGCAAGTTTATCAGAGGGCAGGATGAAGCTACTGCCATATTGTTACAATATCCAATTCTATCAGATCTATGCGAAGTGCCTTGGGGCTAGGGGTTGTTTTTGGACCAGGACACTACATTTTCCTGAGTGAGACCACCCTGGCAAGGCAGGCCTGTCCTGCAGCAGTGCTGCGGGGTGTTGAAGAGTAAACTGTAGTCACTTGGTGAGGCTGAGTTCTGTATAGAGGGTGTGTGTTACTCCTTTGTCTGCCTGCTATAGACAGAGGTGTAAGAAGAGGGACAGAGGGGAGAGAGAAGTGGGAGAGAAAGGGTAATGCATTTTTTTTTGTACTTGAGATGCTTAAGTATGTTACGGGAAATGTGTAAAAACAGTTAATTTATACATTTCCCAGAAAATATATCGATTTAGCATTTTTACACATTTACGGTAACATACAGTAGTATATAGTATGGTGTGATATGATACAATTTATAATGAAACAGTATTTAATCCTAATCTTAAATTATTTGATCTTCCCTTGTATTATATTAGGTGTTATTGCAGCTCTTTGAAGACTAAAAGTATGTGCAAATCCACTTTGGACTGCTGTACTAAACGAGTCATTGGCTTTTGTTTTTTATGAACAAAGTGACTCTCACAGGTCAATGATAAAAGGCCAGAAGGATGTTGGAGGTAACTACCTTCCTCTGAACCCTCACCAGAGATCCCTGATGCAGAGACTCCCTCGCCACACACGATCTGGAACAAATCCCTCCACCACCCACACTACTGATTTAGCACTGTGACCCCTGACCTGCCCGGACCGCCACACACCAGGAGTCAGACAGGGGGTGAGATGGAGGGATATGTAGAGAGACAGAGAGAGAGTGAGTGGGGCGCAGAAAGAAAGAAAGGTGTAGAGATAAAGAGAGAGAAAGAATATAGAGATATCCGTCCTCCTTAATTCCTCTGACATTCAATCAGAGTAATATGTCTCCATTATCAGTGCATTCATTCTGACAGTGATTATTGCGTTAGGGATCGTACCCTCCTCTGTATTCTCTGTTCAGTCACATTAACTATCTCCTCATTACCTCAGAGCCACACACTCCAAATGAAATCACAAGATGGCGTCTGCCACAGAGAACAGAGAGCATATCAGTCACCAGGTATCTCTTCTACACAGGAGAGGGATGAGACCTCTCTCTCTCTCTTTCTGTTTCTGTTTCTCCCCCTTTCTCTATCTCTTGTTCTGTGTGTCTTTGTATGGTGTCGGCCGGTCCTATTCTCAGAGCTGTGACCTCGCTGTGGTCTCTTCTATGGTGCGACGGATGAGGAACAGGGTCTCAATACAAATGAACCCCAGTGAAAGAAAAAGTAATTACAATCACATTTTTAATCCCTCTGTGTGCCTAAATGTAACCTCTCTTAGCTCATCTTGCCTTTGTCGCTGTGTGTGTGTGTGTGTGTGTGTGTGTGTGTGTGTGTGTGTGTGTGTGTGTGTGTGTGTGTGTGCGTGCATGCGCGTGTGCGCGTGTGTGCGTGCGTGTGCGTGTGTGTGTGTGTGTGTGTGTGTGCGTGCGTGCGCGCGCGTGTGCGTGCGTGTGCGTGTGTGTGTGTGTGTGTGTGTGTGCGTGCGTGTGCGTGTGTGTTCAGTCTCAGGGGTAGTCATAATCAGGATGGAGTGTAAAAGGATAAAGAATCTGTCTTTCACTGATCAGGATAACAGGTTAAATGAATCCAATCTCTCTCTTAAGTCTCACTCTAAAACCAAGGAGAAGAAGAAGAATTTATGTAGGTCGTCTTTCCAGTTAAGAAAGGGTAAGGACAAGGGACAAGCTGGGGGTGAGTGGGAGAGAACGGGTCGAAACAAAGGAAGAGGAGGGAAGTGGAAGAGAAAAGGGGGATGGAGAAAGGAGGGTATCTGGGATTAAGGTCTCTAACTATTCCCCACCTTCATTCAGAAGAATTAACACAGGAGGAAGGAGAGAGAGAGGGAAAGAGAGCGAGACAGGAAAAGAGAGAGGCTGATAGTCAAAGGAGCCCAGATAAGGAGCAGAGGGGAGGAGGGTGGATGAGGGTATGGGTGGGGGGGAAGAGAGGAGAAGTTAATTACCTGTGCAGAGGGCATGGAGAGAGGGGTGATTGGAACGAGGGAGGAGAGAGAGATAGCACACAGAGCTCCCCCTCCAGAGCCCCTGACACATACAGAAACAGATTTGGGATGGGACGGAGGGGGTGGCGGGGGGCTATAGAGCTATTGTGACGTGTACAGCCTGCTACACACTACACAAATTGAGGGACAGAGCGTCGTATACAGTCCGTTCCAAAAATTCAGCGGCACAGAAATATGTGGAACTCTGGTGTGTAGCAGGTTTTAGAGGCCTCACCCTCCTCTTGAGACCCCATACATCACTGGAGTATTAAACAGGAACCCATGGGAGCTACAGCATCTCTTGGCAGTCTCATCCCACAAAGGTACAGACCGACAGAGACAGCCAGGGTGGAAGTCTGGCCCAATACCCACTCTGTTAACTGAGTTAGGACTTTGTGATGAAGTCAATCATGCAAAAGAGAAAAGCATTATTATATGCCTCCACCTCTGACAAAGGGCCTGATCTACAACCCTTCTTGAAGCCCTTAGAAGGAAAAGAGAGAGAGAGGTGATGGATGGATGGATGGATAGATGAAGGGGGATAAAGGGATAGGGAGGAAAGAGGAAATGCATAGGGCAGAGTAATGGGTCAAACTTCAGAGCCAAATTATTGAGGCGCCGGCGAGATAGTGATCAGAGCGTAGCCGTGCACATGAGTCTGTTAGTGCAGCACTCAGTGCATCTGCATCCCCGTCATCATTATGCAGGAGGAATCAGCCTATATATATATTATATATATATTTTTTTAACTGTAATGGACCTGGTTAGAGGTGAGCTTTCGGACCAGTCCAAGTCCCCATGACAGGGGGGTGAGGTGGTGGAACCGGCTGGAGCACAGCACTTAGGGACCACCCTCCCCGCATACAGGGGGAAAGTGGTATGACCTAAACCCTTTGTGATTGGTCCCTGCAGACCAGCCCCGCGGCCCATTCGCTGGCCGGACGGCTAATTTTGTTAAGGGCGCGGGTTGCTTCCTGTGCTGGCTAAACAGATCTGTGTAAATTAGGTTCGAGATGCCCGGGGGTGCATGGGTGGGGGGGGGGGGGGTAATGGAGCCGAGAGGACAGAGTACCACAGGGAGAGGGGAGGGGGAAAGGAAGTGGAGAAGGGGAGGAGGGAGACAGGGACAGGGAAGAAGAGAGCGGGGCACGGTAACAGAGGTTAAAAGAGAGGGGAGAAGCGCAAGAGAGAGAGAGAGAGAGAGAAATACGACTACATCAAACCTGCATTAGCGTCGATTAACAGGCCTGGTTTGAGTTACTGGCTGACTTTCTTATGTTTCCAGGCGTCAAACAAAGTTGACCCGGCAGGCTGTGAGCCGTGCTATAACTGACATAACTGACCCTCGGGTCACTGACACCCTAATGACTCAACCAGCAGAAACATAACAAACAGACCTCAGACGGAGCGCTGCAGGAATCTAACACCATTACACCATCACCTGACACACTGAGGTGTCATAATGGACGGTGTCATTCAGATGCTATGTTGGAGCACTGGAGGAATATTCATATTGTTTTCACTTCCACTCATCTGTCTGTCTGCTGGTTTCATTATAGTACTACTGCAGAAGGACTAGAAAATCACAGAGACAGAGGAAGACAAATGGAGTGAGAGAGAGAGCGACCGTGAGAGAGAGAGAGAGAGAGAGAGAGAGAGAGAGAGAGAGAGAGAGAGAGAGAGAGAGAGAGAGAGAGAGAGCGAGAGAGAGAGAGAGAGAGAAAGAAAGATAGAGAGTGTTCTGTCACGGCCCATTCCATTTGCTAATAGACAGTGGTGATCTGATCACTTCCCTGCTAAAGAGCCTGGATGGCGGTCCCGTGGCCAATCTACCCCACGGTGCTCTCCAAATTACATTACACACTAACAGTCACAGTTAGCGGCCAAAAAGGCAGGTACCCTCCGCCCCCAACCCTCCCACCTCCCGGGGGCTATGTGCCTCCCACTTTCCCTCCTTCCGCCGACTCACCCCCTGCCCCCACTCCCGGCCCTCTCTCAGGGCTGTAATTAGATTGGCCGGGAGCTAATAGCATCAGGGTTGAGCAGTCAGCCACTTGATATTTCCAAGTTGTTGGCAGTAATTTGCTCCTATTAGCAGCTTTTACTGAGACCAAGGGTCATGGTGTAAACAAAACAACTAAGTTAGGTTTCACTGGCTAGCGAGCGTATGTGTGTGTTTAAGGGTGCTTGTTTCAGTGAGGAGATTCAATTGGAGGAGTCAAATCTAATCAGGGAGCACTGGAGTTTAGCAGGGCCACCATTCAGTTGCCAAACATTGTCGAACGTTGCAGATAGAAATGTCATGAATAAAGCTGATGTGATTCCTTATTCCACATGTCAGAGGCACGTTGGTTCTACGTAGCCTATTTCTATCTGAATGTTCTAAAATGTTACGTCCTGCTGAACGCGCTGCAGGACTGTGCCAGTTTGATAGGGTGGCTGAGGCCCTGGGGGGGCTCTGGTTACCCCAGGAGGCTGAGTGTTTTGTTTTGGAGGTGGGGATGAGGATTGAGGGACGAGGAGGGGGGGTAAATTAATGGGAAGGGGAGGCTGATGGAGGATGGTGGAGGTGGTGATAACACAGGAAGTGATAACACAGGAAGTTAGGATGGCGTGTGAGTCGTAGCAGCGTCATGTCCATAGTGGGCAAAAGGGCACGTGCCCACTCAGATTTGTACAAATAAAATCTAAGATGTTAAATTCATTACTGAACTTCATTTTTAAGCCAACGTTTTATAAATATTTACAATAAGATGTCAGCTGTATTTTGCCGAGGGAGCATGGCATACTGACTGGGCCAGGCAAAGAGTACCCCCCCCCTCCCTCCCACACACACACACTTTGATTTTGTTTTAGCTGACGGTGGTGGGAAGGACTCACAGGAGGTAAGTTTGTAAATTCATTTGATCATGCTATGTAACCTATTGATTCCTTCTTGATGAATACAAAATATGAAACAGTATCTCTTTGTAATACTAACCACGTAGCAATTTTATAAAGTTGTCTTCAGCTAATCAGCTAGATAGGTTCCCAATCTCCTAGCCACCAAGCCATTTCAGGCTATCAATCAAGTTAGAGTAGCTTGTCTAACTATCGTAGCCTGCATGCCTGCTGGCAAAAGCATATTTAGGTGCAGAAAAGCATATTTAGGTGCAGAAAAGCATATTTAGTTTCTTCAAACAAAGAACCACCAGTCAGGAGGATACAGACAGCTCAAAAGGTACCCTTAAATATGCAGAAAAATACTTGGTTTAAATGAAAACTGGCACTTTATGATAATATTATTATATTTGTTTATTGCCATGATATGTGCCTTTATTGATGTGTGTTATGATCCCATGTACTGTGTTGTAATTTGGGTGTAATATCCTAGGCATGTTATTACAGTATATTGATGTGTAATTTACAACAGTCAGAATGACACCCTCATTAAAATGACAATTGACCAAGTAAAGAGGTATGTTTAAATAACCTACGCAGAAAAAGTCATCTTTTTTACATCAAATTAGGCATAATGGTTATGGATTGCAGGAAAAAGTGATTTCAGGTGTTTAAAAAATTCTAAATTCTCCAACACCCTCCGGGCATCACCGCACTCTCGTCACGTATTTTGTGCCCCTTCTAAAATAATGAATGTACGATGCCCCTGTGTATGTGTGTGTGTGTGTGTGTGTGTGTCCATTTTTGCCAAGGTCAGATGATTAAGACAGAAAACAGAATGCTCATTCCACAGGATGCATTATTGGAACATTTATTGTTGTGTGTGTGTGTGTGTGTGTGTGTGTGTGTGTGTGTGTGTGTGTGTGTGTGTGTGTGTGTGTGTGTGTGTGTGTGTGTGTGTGTGTGCGTGTGTGTGCGTGTGTGTGCGTGTGCGTTTGTGCCTCTGCTGTCTCTATAAAAACCTTATTAAATTGTCAGCAGTATCTCTAGTGCAAAACACACACACACACACACACAGACCATGTGACAGAAAGGGCATAGCTGTTCGTTACAAACTAAAAACGCACGCTCACACTTCTTACAGATAGATGACTATTGTATTTAGAGATCTACTACTGGCTTGGCTGAGATCATAGAGGAAACTCAGCAGGGGACTTCCACTTTTTCACTCACTTATTTTCTGCCTGGTGGCCCACAAAAAAATCCTAGTCATTGTTTGCATTTTCTAACTCCATTTGGAGTTAAATAGAGGTCCATTAAATAGAGGTCTTTGGCCAGGCAGACCAGTGGTGGGTTTAGCATCGTATAAGGATCCAGTAGGAGAAAATATCCCCATACCTGCTGTAAAATATGGTGGTTGATCCTTGATGTTAAAGGGGCAATTTTGCTTCCGCTGGTCATGGGGCCCTTGTTAAGGTCAACGGCATCATGAACTTTACTCAGTACCAGGACAATTTTAGCCATAAACCTGGTTGCCTCTGCCATGAGACTGAAACTTGGCCGCAAGTGGATATTCCAGCAAGACAATAACCCCAAGCACACATCAAATCCACAAAGAAATGGTTAATTGACCATAAAATCGACATTTTCCAATGGCCATCTCCATTGAATCCCCATTGAAAACCTGTGCTTTGAATTATTGAGGGCATTCCACAAGCACAGACGAAGGATATCAAGGATCTGGAAAGATTCTGTATGGAGGAATGGTCTAAGACCTATCCCAATGTGTTCTTCCTCTGATGAGGAGGAGTAGTAAGGATCGGAGGACCAATGCGCAGCGTGGTACGTGTTCATGCTCTTTTTTAAAACAAGCGAACACTGAAACAAAACAATAAAGGACACGTGAAATAACCAAAACCGAAACAGTTCCATGTGGAACACACAGACACAGAAAATAAACACCCACGAAACACAATTGGGAAAAGGCTACCTAAGTATGATTCTCAATCAGAGACAACTAACAACACCTGCCTCTGATTGAGAACCATACCAGGCCAAACGCAAACACAACATAGAAAACGGAACATAGAAAACCAACCCCCACTCATGCCCTGACCATACTAAAACAAAGACATAACAAAAGAACTAAGGTCAGAACGTGACAGTACCCCCAAAGGTGCGGACTCCGGCCACAAAACCTGAACCTATAGGGGAGGGTCTGGGTGGGTGTCTGTCCGCGGTGGCGGCTCTGGCGCGGGACGTGGACCCCACTCCACCATAGTCTTTCTCCGCCTCTTTAACCACCTCCGTGGCCTCTTAAGAGCGGCGACCCAAGCCACGGGTCCCGACTGGACGGGAGATTCCGGCAGCACCGGACGGACGGGAGACTCCGGCAGCTCCGGAGTGAAGGGCGATTCCGGAAGCACAGGTGTGACGGGCAACTCTGGCAGCTCCCGACTGACGGACGGCTCTGGCAGCTCCCGACTGACGAGCGGCTCTGGCAGCTCCCGACTGACGGACGGCTCTGGCAGCTCCCAACTGACGGACGGCTCTGGCAGCTCCCGGCTGACGGACGGCTCTGGCAGCTCCCGACTGACGGATGGCTCTGGCAGCTCCTGACTGACGGATGGCTCTGGCAGCTCCCGACTGACGGACGGCTCTGGCAGCTCCCGGCTGACGTACGGCTCTGGCAGCTCCCGACTGACGGGCGGCTCTGGCAGCTCCCAACTGACGGGTGGCTCTGGCAGCTCCCGACTGACGGACGGCTCTGGCAGCTCCCGACTGACGAGCGTCTCTGGCAGCTCCCGGCTGACGGACGGCTCTGGCAGCTCCCGGCTGACGGACGGCTCTGGCAGCTCCCGACTGACGGGCGGCTCTGGCAGCTCCCGACTGACGGGCGGCTCTGGCAGCTCCCGACTGACGGGCGGCTCTGGCAGCTCAGGACAGACGGGCTGCTCTGGCAATTCAGGACAGACGGGCGGCTCTGGCAGCTCATGACAGACGGGAGACTCTGGCAGCTCAGGACAGACGGGAGACTCTGGCAGCGCTGGGCATGAGGAAGACTCTGGCAGCACTGGACAGGCGGGAGCACCTGTAGGGAGGAGACGGCGAGACAGCCTGGTGCGGGGGGCTGCCACCGGAGAGCTGGTGCGTGGAGGCGGCACCAGATAGACCAGACCGTGGAGGCACACTGCAGGTCTCGATTCTTAATCAGAGACAACTAACGACACCTGCCTCTGATTGAGAACCATACCAGGCCAAACGCAAACACAACTTAGAAAACGGAGCATAGACAACCCACCCAACTCACGCCCTGACCATACTAAAACAGATACATAAGAGAATGTGACAGTTCTCCAACTCATAAAACATTTCAGAAAAAGGCTCAGTGTCGTTAACCTCGCAAGGGGAGGGTGCTGGAGCATTGAAAACAGGGGTTAAATAGTTTTGACCCCTATCCTTTTTAGCAAAAAAATAATATTCTTGTTAAACAAAATCTCTTTCTCTGAGCAATTGCATTAGTACAAAATAATAGAATTTCCCCATGTTTTGGAGCATACAATATAGCTAATACAGCTAATGCAGCTAATACAGCTAATATAGCTAATACAGCTGAGCATCATTTTGGAAGTGACTGGACAAGACTTTATACGTGGGCCAGGTCACTGCTTCAATTATTAAACAAGACTTTATAAGTGGGCCAGGTCCCTGCTTCAATTATTAAACAAGACTTTATACGTGGGCCAGGTCACTGCTTCAATTATTAAACAAGACTTTATACGTGGGCCAGGTCACTGCTTCAATTATTAAACAAGACTTTATACGTGGGCCAGGTCACTGCTTCAATTATTAAACAAGCCTTTATACGTGGGCCAGGTCACTGCTTCAATTATTAAACAAGCCTTTATACGTGGGCCAGGTCACTGCTTCAATTATTAAACAAGCCTTTATACGTGGGCCAGGTCACTGCTTCAATTATTAAACAAGACTTTTATGGCAGTGGCTGTTGAGGTTAAAGGGGATATGAAAGCTTGTCTTTGTAATAAACATAAACAGCATCAAACTGAGAGCAGAGAAAGAGCTCCTGAACCCTACAGGAAGTAATAAGCCAACCGGAGATAACAATCAGAGAGGGGGGCAGAGACGCAGAGAGAGAGAGAGAGAGAGAGAGAGAGAGAGAGAGAGAGAGAGAGAGAGAGACAGAGAGAGAGAGAGAGAGACAGAGAGAGAGAGAGAGAGAGAGAGAGAGAGACAGAGAGAGAGAGAGAGAGAGAGACAGAGAGAGAGACAGAGAGAGAGAGAGAGAGACAGAGAGAGAGAGAGAGACAGAGAGAGAGACAGAGAGAGAGAGAGAGAGAGAGAGAGAGAGAGACAGAGAGAGAGAGAGACAGAGAGAGAGAGAGAGAGAGAGAGAGAGACAGAGAGAGAGAGAGAGAGAAAGAGAGACAGAGAAACAGAGAGAGAGACAGAGAGAAACAGAGAGAGAGAGAGAGAGAGAGACAGAGAGAAACAGAGAGAGAGACAGAGAGAGAGAGAGAGAGAGAGAGAGACAGAGAGAAACAGAGAGAGAGACAGAGAGACAGAGAGACAGAGAGAGAGAGAGAGACAGAGAGAGAGACAGAGAGAGACAGAGAGAGAGAGAGAGAGAGAGAGAGAGACAGAGAGAGACAGAGAGAGAGAGAGAGAGAGAGAGAGAGAGAGAGAGAGAGAGAGAGAGAGAGAGAGAGAGACAGAGAGACAGAGAGAGAGAGAGAGAGAGAGAGACAGAGAGAGAGACAGAGAGAGACAGAGAGAGAGAGAGAGAGAGAGAAAGAGAGAGACAGAGAGAGACAGAGAGAGAGAGAGAGAGAGAGAGAGAGAGAGAGAGAGAGAGAGAGAGAGAGAGAGAGAGAGAGAGAGAGAGAGAGACAGAGAGAGAGAGAGAGAGAGAGAGAGAGAGAGAGAGAGAGAGAGAGAGAGAGAGAGAGAGAGAGACAGAGAGAGAGAGAGACAGAGAGAGAGAGAGAGAGAGAGAGAGAGAGAGAGAGAGAGAGAGAGAGAGAGAGAGAGAGAGAGAGAGAGAGAGAGAGAGAGACAGAGAGACAGAGACAAAGAGAGAGAGAGAGAGAGACAGAGAGAGAGAGAGAGAGAGAGAGAGAGAGAGACAGAGAGAGAGAGAGAGAGAGAGAGAGAGAGACAGAGAGAGAGAGAGAGAGAGAGAGAGAGAGAGAGAGAGACAGAGAGAGAGACAGAGAGAGACAGAGAGAGAGAGAGAGAGAGAGAGAGAGAGAGAGAGAGAGAGAGAGAGAGAGAGAGAGAGAGAGAGAGAGAGAGAGAGACAGAGAGAGAGAGAGAGAGAGAGAGAGAGAGAGAGAGAGAGAGAGAGAGAGACAGAGAGAGAGACAGAGAGAGAGAGAGAGAGAGAGAGGTGGCATTGAATGGGTATATAGGCAGGTAGAGAAATGGAGTCCATATCTTAGACAGCATCATTGTAGTTTTGTTCCGTCTCCACAAAAGACAGGTGACTTCTTCCCAAAAGGGATTGGGACAGAAGGGTCCTCCAAGGGAATGGGGAAGCATTAGGGAATGCTGCTGACGGTCCTGACAGCCCATCCACAGGGAAATGGGAATAACATGAAATACAGAGGCAGATGTGACAGGTGTGAGAATGGACCCTGGACCCAATGAATCAGACAGAGCAGACGACAAATACAGAGCAGAAGAATCAAAGGAAATGCCTGTCCTCTTGTTCACATTTTAAATCACCCCATTTCTCCCTTTCTCTCCCTCTCTCCCCGTTGGGAGAGGAGAAGATAGCCTTTTCCTGTCATTCATACGAAGGACAAAGTCGAGAGTGAGGGATAGCAAGACAAAGAGAAAGAAAGGCAGGGCGATGCAGCCGCGAGGGCGGCAGGTAGCCTAGCGGCTAAGAGTTCTGGACCAGTAACTGAAAGGTTGCTGGTTCGAATCATTAAGCCGACTAGGTGAAAAATCTGTCGATGTGCCCTTGCACTTAACCCTAATTGCTCCTGTAGGTCGCTCTGGATAAGAGCGTCTGCTAAATGACTAAAATGTCAAATGAGGAGAGCGAGACTGAGAAAGCCACGCAGACAGAGAAATTTTGCAAAAGAATAAGGGCTACACAGGTGCAAAGCAGGCCGTTGTGAGAGAGAGAAGACAAGGTGGGGGGAGGACAGACGGAGACAAAGAGAGTGACGGACAGATGGATGGACGGAGATAGAAACCGACAGACATAGGCACAGAAAAAAAGGGTGGAGGGAGTGTGTCTGTCCATCTGTCTGTCCCAGGCCACATTCCAGCAGAGTAATCCCACTGACAAAGCCTGGTGAGAGGGCCAGGAACTGACCTAGGGTCTGTCCGTCAGCAGCTGATCTCTCTGATACCACTGACATGGGGAGTGTAACCTATACTCTCATATTCACAGACACACAGGCACGAGCATAATACACGCATGCAAGAACATACCTAAATGACACATAAACCCAGACATATACAATACACCTGTACATTGCACTGTACTGACAATAGTAGCTGTACCTGAACATTAGGTAGAACCTAAAACAATTTGGCATCTTCATCAAACTGCTTCTCTGAACTTCATTATTTTCCTCATTCACAGTCATATCCTCTCCACTTCCTTCTCCCTCGTTCCTCTTCTCTCTTCCATCCTTCCTCCTCACCTCCAAAGATCATCTTCAGATTATTTCATCATATTCCTGTCTGTCACGCCGCTCCCCCCCCAACCTCTCCCTGTCCCCTTCACATACCCCTCTATGAGCACAGGCAGTGTAGCGTTTCAGTTGTTAACAGAGTGGAGGGGGGATGGAGGGAGGTGGAGTTGGGGAGGTGCAGAGGGGATGAGGGGTGATCATGAATGGGTCTCATTCTCCCAGACCAGACTTCAAACAGACCTGTATCAGTCAGCCAGGTGGAGCACCACCGGCCCACAATGCCCGGCGGCAGCCCAAAGGTTTCAGATGTACCGAGTACGCTCTCACACACGACAGACAGACTGACACAATGACCCATGGAATGATCCGACCACACCTTCACACAGACACACACAGCCACACACACATCCACACACACTGGTACTTGATGAGTCAGTAGACTGTAGTAGTCTCTGACCAGCAAGGAGTAAGTTAGAGCTAAATATTTCTAAAAGTAAAAGCATTGTATTTGGGACAAATCATTCACTAAACCCTAAACCTCAACTACATCTTGTAATAAATAATGTGGACATTGAGCACGTTGAGGTGACTAAACTGCTTGGAGTAACTCTGGATTGTAAACTGTCATGGTCAAAACATATTGATACAACAGTAGCTAAGATGTGGAAAGTCTGTCCATAATAAAGCGCTGCTCTGCCTTCTTAACAACACTATCAGCAAGGCAGGTCCTACAGGCCCTAGTTTTGTCGCACCTTGACTACTGTTCAGTCATGTGGCCAGGTGCCACGATTGGCTCAGAACAGGGCAGCACGGCTGACCCTTGGATTTACACAAAGAGCTAATATTAATAATATGCATGTCAATCTCTACTGGTTTAAAGTGGAAGAGAGAATGTCTTCATTACTACTTGCATTTGTGAGAGGTATTGACATGTTGAATGCACCAAGCTATCTGTTTAAACTACTGGCACACAGCTCAGACACCCATGCATAACCCACAAGACATGCCACCAGAGGTCTCTTCACAGTCCCCAAGTCCAGAACAGACTATAGGAGGTCCATAGTACTACATAGAGCCATGACTATTTCGAACTCTATTCCACATCAAGTAACTGATGCGAGCAGTAAAATTTGCACTGTACACACACATACACATGGATTTAGTACTGTAGATATGTGGTAGTGGTGGAGTAGGGGCCTGAGGGCACACAGTGTGTATAATACACAGAATGTATTGTAATGTTTTAAATGATATAAACTGGCTTCATTTTGCTGGATCCCAGGAACAGTAGTTGCCTTGGCAGCAGCAAATGGGGATCCATAATAAATACAAATAGAAATAGATCTAGTCAGATGACATGAAAATAGAGGTCTTTGGCCACACGCACTAATTGTGGGTTCGGTCTTCGAAAGAACAATGCATATTCAGAAAATATCTCATCCCTACTGTGAAATATGGTGGTGGATCTTTGGCTATTTTGCTTCCACTGGTCATGGGGCCTTTGTTAAGGTCAACGGCATCATGGAACTTCACCCAGTACCAGGACATTTTAGCCAAAAACCTGGTTTCCTCTGCCAGGAGGCTGCAAGTGGATCTTCCACCAAGACAATAACTCCAAGCACACATCAAATTCCACAAAGAAATAGTTCATTTAACAAATCTGCATTTTCCAATGGCCATCTCAGTCTCCGGCCTTGAAGCCATTGAAAACCTACGGTTTGAATTGAAGAGGGCATTCCACAAGCACAGACGAAGGATATCAAGGATCTGGAAAGATTCTGTAGAGAGGAATGGTCTAAGATCCCTCCCAATGCGTTCTCCAACTCATAACACATTTTAGAAAAAGCATTGAAAACAGGGGATCCAATCATTCTGATCCCAACTTTTTGTATTTTTTTTGTATTACTTGATAAAGAAAATATATTTCTTTGAGAAATTGTACGACAATAAAATGATGTTGAAATCTTTTTAGCATACAATATAGCTCAGTATTTGTATTATTTTACACATATCTTTTTTTCTCATCTTTATCAAAGGATACAAAAATGTTGGACCCATTTTAGATTGAACATGCTGAGGAAACTCCTCTTTGGGACACAAGGCTGAATTACAGCTGCTGAAGTCGGGATAGGAGAGGGAGGGATGATACACACACTAACTCTCTCTCTTTCTCTCTAACACACACCCCTCACACACACAACTGCAGCGCTCCATATTTTATCCACCATTCCTCACATTAAAAAAAACTCTCCTCCCCCTTTCCTCCACCAGGCGCCTGTGCATTAAACAGTGATCCATCAGAGCTGTGTGTGTCTCTGGGTGGCTTCAGCCAACCAATCGGGCATCAGATAGTAATCCAAATATCACACTGATATCAAGAAAGAAAGAGAAAAGATTAGCTTCTCCTACTGAGACGTTGTGAAAAAACCTCCTTGCTAACTGGCTGTGTGTGCAGACTACAGCTACACAAGTTAAGACATGTACAAAGAGTCCCATAAAACACTTCAGCTGTTCTACAGATGTAGGATATTAATTTCATCCCCCTGTTGTTGCAGAAAACTTCATGCTCTGCAGGAAATGCAAAAGGCTTCCAAAGTTTGCAATTTCCACTTAAAAATGTCAAACTTGATTTGCCCCTATAACAAACAATCTATCAACCCCTACAAAAATGTCCATTAATTATTATCCACATAATAATTCACATTTCTTGTTGCTGTAGGATTATTTTCCTACTGTGAGAAACTGGCCAAATTAAGATCCTATATCTGTAAATGCACTGTTCAAGACTGAAGCCAAAGAACACGAAGCAAGACTGAACAACTGAAAGAAACAACTTTCAGTCTCCAACTGAACAACTTTATTAACTAAGCCCACGCACCAAGTCAAACAAACTCACTCATTTAACACGGCACAGAGCTGTGTAATTGAGACAACATTTGCATAGGGCATTGCCGCAGACTAACATTAGGGCTTATTGGTGAGCCTCAATGAACACACCTCATAATACAAGCACAAAACGCCGAGATACACTTATTTCTGGGTAAAGGAATTCATGTGTCATTCAGTTGGATTCATAAAGTAATGGAGCTCTATTCTATGCATTGACTGAATATGACTGCTGCTCTCCCAGTGAATAGACGAGAGACGTACTAGAGAGCCACAGTAGGAATACAGATGAGTACCGCCCATACGCAGGAATGCATTTACAATTCACAGTCCACGGACATATCGGTCTCTATTACACCACCCTTACAGCTGCTGCACAGTGGATTCAGTTGGCAGCAAACACTCAATGACATCCAATAGCTGAGTATAGAAATGCATTAACCATTAAAGACATGAAAGAACAACAGAGTTGTGAATGCAGTGTACGGACACATCAGGCCAATAGACTGTAATATGAGTATTATGGGATGTAGACTTTCCTCTGTGGATTGATATGGCTCACATAAGAGCGGTATGAAGTTGTGCAGTACAAGAGAAAGTGCATGTAGAGATGTCTAGAGAGAATTATGGAAAGACAGGGATGCAAATGGACAGACATAAAAGTGTCCCCATGCTTCCCATTTGAAACACTGGAAGAATTTGTGCATATATTATGATGACGTTTTGTTAATGTTCGTTTTGGTCTTCGGGAAGGTTTTTTTTCAGGTGTTAGATCACACACAAGCTGAAGTCAGTAGCAGAGGTCTTCACCCCTTTGTTGGTAATTGGTCAACAGTAGGGATTCTTCAGTTAAGTGTTTGTTGTCATTCAACGAGCGACGACTCGTTTTCATGCAAAAGAAAAATACTTGATAAATACTGTAAGAAAGATGTCAAATTGCGAGACTAAGAGCTCCCCCACAAAAACATCAAAATGTATAACAGATTTCTTGAGTTATCTTAGATTAATTCTGACTATTTTGAGGAAGTGCATACTGGCTACGGCCTCTCAAGATGGCCAAACAGTACTATTTTTTCACTTGAGGAATACTGCACCAAAAAATCTTAGTTAGATGTAAAATTGTGCGATTAACATCTCCTCTGCAAAACCGTCAAAATTAATGACAGATTTCTTGAGTTATCTTAGATTAATTTTGAGGAAGTGCCTACTGGCTACGGTCTCTCAAGATGGACAAAACAGTACCATTGCATCTTTTTTCTAGTTTTTCATGCAAAACTCTGAAGCATGCTGGCAAAAACAGCAAAAAAACACAAAAGTAAAAAATGGACACTGATGCAGTATGTGCTACAATATCCCACAAACACAAACACTGCCTCCCCCTCCCCCTTTCCATGGGAAACAAGGCTGCCACTTCCTGTGCCCGCGGGCCTCAACCAATCACCATCAGATAAGAGATAGGCCAACCCACCATCCATTTGGAGCCAGGCGGGGGCGGTCGCATGACTGTAGCGCCAATCTTGATAAGGGGGTGCTGTATCTGCCCCCTTCTGAAATGTCCCCTTTTATCCAATAGCCATTGCTCCCGTCTGGCCTCCCCTGTCCCGGCCGGTTCCCCCCTAGACTGGCCTGGCTGTCGTGGTGTGGCGGGGCTGTAGCAGGCTGGGGTGTGGAGGGCCCCGCTCTCTCTGTGGCCTGGGCTTTGTGTTTGTGCTGCAATTATGACTCTCTCTCATCCGCCCCTGCTCCCCTGTGACCTCTGGCCAAGGGTCAGGCCCCTGGACGTCCCCTCCGACACACACAATGGACCTCCATTCATGGGCCTGAAGAGGAGAAGGAGACTAGAGGAGTGGAGGCCCTATCTCTCCATCGAATCTCTCTATTCCGTCTGTCTGACCAGCGTTGGCCCCCTTAGCTTCCACCCTCATCCGTCTAGCGACTGGCCTCCTCCCTGCCGACACCCGTTTCCCACTCAACCACCATCCCCCTGTTCTTACCTGCCCATGTCACTGAGAGACCCTAGATCTAGTGGTCCAGTGGAGAGCTTCCCCGTCCCGGCACTCCCTTCCTAGAGTTGCAGTCTGTGTCTACAGCCCCCTGGGGGAGCTCTGGTGTAACTGGTCTAGGAGCTAGCCTTTCTATCCAATCTGGCACTAGTTGAAACTAGCTGGAACTTTGCCTCTTCAGATAAAGCCCCACAATTCTGGGATCTCATTCCATAAACCAACAGTATATCATATCATTATTCTCACCAAATTGCAAATAGGCTATATCACCATACATCTCATGCTGGATGCCCAGGATGCCCACTATAGCTGGTGTGTCACCTGCTGTCTTCTATTGAGTGATGCTGAAGTCCCCGTCAGCTGAAACCGGTGAGTGACGGTTCCAGCCAGAGAGGGAGGGGGCCTTTCCCCTCAGGGCCAGGTCAGAGGGGGGAGGGCAGCATCAGGGGGTGGAACGGTGGGTGTATGGGGGGTACAGTGCTGGTGTTGATGGGTGGGCGGGTAGGCAGGGCAGGCTGGGATTTAAATGGAGATTGAGCCCCTAGGGGTAACCTGGCAACAGGCAGGAGCTGCTGTCAGATTAGGATCTGAGAGAGAGAGATAACCAGTTTACTGCCCCCTAGATGGAGGAGAGGAGAGGGGAAGAAGGAGGAGGGGGGCTGGAGGGGTGCAGTGTGTGTGTAAGTGTATGTGTTTAACCCACAGTGCTGCATGGCAGGAGGCAGCTGCAGAGGCCTTTTCTAAAGGAGTGATGGGGCTGGTAAAGCAGCATGGTTAGAATACCACACACAACATCTATCACTGACCACTTGCATCACAGAGAGACAGATACACACACTGCAAAACACAGACAGACAGACAGACAGACAGACAGACAGACAGACAGACAGACAGACAGACAGACAGACAGACAGACAGACAGACAGACAGACAGACAGACAGACAGACAGACAGACAGACAGACAGACAGACAGACAGACAGACAGACAGACAGACAGACAGGAAAAAAGCAGGAAAAAAATATTGTAGCGTATTCAAGGTTTAAAAAAACGCTGCTAAAGTTTGTAATTTCCACTTTAAAATGTCAGACTTGATTTGCCCTAACAAAAAATGTACCAACCCCTACAATAATGTCCATTATAACTAGAATCCACATAATAATCCACATTTCCTGTGACAAGCAGGGTCAAATGAAGATGTGCATCTGTACAAACAGACACACACACACGCACACACAGAAAGACACAGTCTTTTATTTATTTATTTATTCAACCTTTATTTAACTAGGCAAGTCAGTCAAACAAATTGATTAACAGATGTGCGCGCGCACACACACACACCAAAACAGACAGAGAGACAGACAAAAGAAAATTGAACACAAATGTGTTTTGTCATTGCTGTGCTCCTGGATGAAACCAACACAAACAGGCCACTGACCAGCAGCATTCAGCCCCACGGCCACCTCAACTCCTTCTATATGTTGAAAGGGGAAACGATCATAAACATACAGTATACGGGCATGGACGTGCACACACACAGTCACACAACTCTTAAAAACAACTATTTTACGGTTAACAAAATGGTGTCTAACGGTTATTTGACAGTAATATAAAGAACATCTAGACAGATACAATCTCAATCAATCCAATTTGGGGGATGTGCAGGGACGTGTGGAGTTTTGGTTCTTGAAATCACTATAACTGGACTTATATTATGAAGTTGCATTTTTTGCATGAGTGTGATCTGTAGATTTGTGGTTGTTATGAAACAGGTCACTTTGGCTAAGTAGTCCCATTGAGTCCACTCTGAGACTTTCACCCACATTACTGAATATTTCAGTCATTTACTGAACCATGTCCAATACTGTGCAGGCGGGAAAATAATTTAAACAAGTATTGAGGCAAGTAATGGCTGATTGATTTATAGAGAGATTGATCTACCTGATAAATGAATTGATTGATTGAGAGTGACGGACTGACTAGACAGAGGATTGATGGACGTAACAAGCAATCTGTGATTTACTAAGGACATAGCTACTGTATCTAATGTCCAATACACTAACCTTAGATGGAAAAAGAGTTATGTTCACTACTGGTTGTTGCTTCCACAGGCTTTAAGTGTATTTTCATCCAAATGCAACACATTGGGGCTGACCTTTACTGCTTAAGTCTCTCTGTTTCCCTGCTTCACACTTTGAGAGGAACAATTGTAAATTGCATTTCCTTGTGAATCAAGAGAACACAACAACAAAACTCTCAAAACAGTCCTGTTACACACAAACTGTACACACAAGTATAGGGACTGTTTCTATCTATGGATAAAAACCTCACATACACACAGGGCCTGTTGGCTGGCTAGCGGGGGATTTGTGGGGCGGCACGCGAGCAGGTCGTGGCAGAGCCCCCACCTGTCAGCTGTGTTTGTGTAGTGACAGTAGAGGGACGGGGGCTCACAGAGAGGGAGGCCGCTGCTAGAAAGAGAGATAAGAAGTGCAAGTAAATCTTCTCAACGGGGACGAGAGGGACAGAGAAAAAAGGGGGAGAGGAGGAGGGGAACTGGAACAATGACTGCTCTTTTTTTGCAGGTGCCTGTGGTGTGTGTGTGTGTGTGTGTGTGTGTGTGTGTGTGTGTGTGTGTGTGTGTGTGTGTGTGTGTGTGTGTGTGTGTGTGTGTGTGTGTGTGTGTGTGTGTGTGTGTGTGTCTGTGTGTGTGTGTGTCTGTGTGTATGAGACAGAGAGTTAATGAATAAACCAAATAAGCTGATCACAGATCTGCTTTCCCCTTGTTCAACTTTCTGATGATTTGCATGTGGCCTTTAGTGGCTGCAGACCTCATCGCTAAGTGTGTTGTGTGTGTGTGTGTGTGTGTGTGTGTGTGTGTGTGTGTGTGTGTGTGTGTGTGTGTGTGTGTGTGTGTGTGTGTGTGTGTGTGTGTGTGTGTGTGTGTGTGTGTGTGTCTGTGTGTGTGTGTGTCTGTGTGTGTGTGTGTGTGTGTCTGTGTGTGTGTGTGTGTGTGTGTGTGTCAATAAAATGAAACAAACAAAAGAAAATGTATGAAATACTATGTTCTTTGGTATGAATAATCTCTTCTCAGACAGTCTAAACAAGTGAAGTGTTTCATATTGGATCAAAGCTGGGATTGGTATTTGTGAACAATCTCCTAAACCTGTCAGTTCGTTCACATCACCAGGTGTGTGCATACATTTGACCATTAACTACATGATGACTATAAACCTGTGAGAGAGGATTATCAGTCCATCTGAAGAAGAATGATCATGACAGTTTAACTGGAAGACTATAAAGATCATTTATATCAACTATAAACTGGGATTACCACATTAGAGGTATTAGGGTGGTCTGAACATCTTCAAAGGAAAGTCAACAATGGTTTAAGAGTGTTTGAATATATGTTTGTGTGTGTGTGTGTGTGTGTGTGTGTGTGTGTGTGCTTTTGTTTTACTATCCTTGTGGGGACCAGAAGTCCTCACAAGGATAAACATTTGGACGAGTGGGGACATTCTCCTATTCTTTCTATTGCTATTCCATATTACATCCTGAGTATGATGCCTGTATCAATTAACTAACTGTACATTTTAAAACCTGGTGATACATTTAGATTTTATGAATAACCCCACTGCATAAAGCAAGGAGGGGAGAGGAGAAGGAGAGGACAGAGAGGGAAAGAAGATAGTAGAGAGGGAGAGAGAGAAAGGAGATAGTAGAGAGAGAGAGCAAGAGAGGAGATAGTAAATGCGATAGAGAGGGATATAGAGAGGGAGAGAGGGAAAGGAGATAGTAGAGGAGAGTAGAGAGGGAGAGAGAGAGGAGATAGTAAAGGAGAGTAGAGAGGGAGAGAGGGAGAGAGGGAAAGGAGATAGTAGAGGAGAGTAGAGGGAGAGAGAGAGAGAAAGGAGATAGTAAAGGAGAGTAGAGAGGGAGAGAGAGAGAAAGAGAAAGGAGAGTAGAGAGGGAAAGGAGATAAAAAGGAGATAGTAGAGGAGAGTAGAGAGAGAGAGGGAGAGAGAAAGGATATAGTAGAGGAGAGAGGGAGAGAGAGAAAGGAGATAGTAGAGGAAAGGAGAGAGGGAGAGAGAGAAAGGAGATAGTAGATGAGAGTAGAGAGAGAGAGAGAGAGAGAGGGGAGATAGTAAAGGAGAGTCGAGAGGTATAGAGAAAGGAAATAGTAGAGGAGAGAGAATGAGATAGTAAAAGATAGTAGAGGAAAGTAGAGAGGGAGAGAAAGGAGATAGTAGAGGAGAGTAGAGAGGGAGAGAGAGAAAGGAGATAGTAGAGGAGAGTAGAGCGGGAGAGAGAAAGGAGATAGTAAAGTAGAGTAGAGAGGGAGCGAGAGAAAAGAGATAATAGAGGAGAGTAGAGCGGGAGAGAGAGAAAAGAGATAGTAGAGGATAGTAGAGCGGGAGAGAGAGATAGGAGATAGTGGAGGAGAGTAGAGAGGGAGAGAGAGAGAAAGGAGAAATTAGAGGAGAGTAGAGAGGGAGAGAGAAAGGAGATAGTAGAGGAGATTAGAGAGGGAGAGGAGATAAAAAAGGAGATAGTAGAGGAGAGAGAGAGAGAGAGAGAGATATAAAGGAGATAGTAAAGGAGAGTAGAGAGGAAGAGAGAAAGGATATAGTAGAGGAGAGAGGGAGAGAGAGAGAAAGGAGATAGTAGAGGAAAGGAGAGAGGGAGAGAGAGAAAGGAGATAGTAGAGGAGAGTAGAGAGAGAGAGAGAGAGGGGAGATAGTAAAGGAGAGTCGAGAGGTATAGAGAAAGGAAATAGTAGAGGAGAGAGAATGAGATAGTAAAAGATAGTAGAGGAAAGTAGAGAGGGAGAGAAAGGAGATAGTAGAGGAGAGTAGAGAGGGAGAGAGAGAAAGGAGATAGTAGAGGAGAGAAGAGAGAGAGAGAAAGGCGATAGTAGAGGAGAGTAGAGAGGGAGAGAGAAAGGAGATAGTAGAGGAGAGTAGAGCGGGAGAGAGAAAGGAGATAGTAAAGTAGAGTAGAGAGGGAGCGAGAGAAAAGAGATAATAGAGGAGAGTAGAGCGGGAGAGAGAGAAAGGAGATAGTGGAGGAGAGTAGAGAGGGAGAGAGAGAGAAAGGAGAAATTAGAGGAGAGTAGAGAGGGAGAGAGAAAGGAGATAGTAGAGGAGATTAGAGAGGGAGAGGAGATTAAAAAGGAGATAGTAGAGGAGAGAGAGAGAGAGAGAGAGAGGAGATAGTAAAGGAGAGTCAAGAGGTATAGAGAAAGGAGATAGTAGAGGAGAGAGAATGAGATAGTAAAAGAGAGTAGAGAGGGAGAGAGAAAGGAGATAGTAGAGGAAAGTAGAGAGGGAGAGAAAGGAGATAGTAGAGGAGAGTAGAGCGGGAGAGAGGGAAAAGAGATAGTAGAGGATAGTAGAGCGGGAGAGAGAGAAAGGAGATAGTGGAGGAGAGTAGAGAGGGAGTGAGAGAAAGGAGATAATAGAGGAGAGTAGAGCGGGAGAGAGAGAAAAGAGATAGTAGAGGATAGTAGTGTGGGAGAGAGAGAAAGGAGATAGTGGAGGAGAGTAGAGAGGGAGAGAGAGAGAGAAAGGAGATAGTAGAGGAGATTAGAGAGGGAGAGGAGATAAAAAGGAGATAGTAGAGGAGAGAGAGAGAGGAGATAGTAAAAGAGAGTAGAGAGGGAGAGAGAAAGGAGATAGTAGAGGTAAGTAGAGAGGGAGAGAAAGGAGATAGCAGAGGAAAGTAGAGAGGGAGAGAGAAAGGAGATAGTATAGAGAGGATAGCGGAGAGAGAAAAGAGATAGTAGAGGATAGTAGAGCGGGAGAGAGAAAGGAGATAAAAGGAGAGGATAGCGGGAGAGAGAAAAAGAGATAGTAGAGGATAGTAGAGCGGAGAGAGAGAAAGGAGATAGTAAAGGAGAGTAGAGAGGAGAGAGAGGAGATAGTAGAGGAGAGTAGAGAGGGAGAGAGAGAGGAGATAGTAGAGGAGAGTAGAGAGGGAGAGAGAAAGGAGAAAGTAGAGGAGAGTAGAGAGGGAGAGAGAAAGGAGATAGTAGAGGAGGTTAGAGAGGGAGAGGGGGAGGAGATAAAAAGGAGATAGTAGAGGAGAGAGAGAGAGAGCGAGAGAGAGAGAGCGAGAGAGAGGAGATAGTAATGGAGAGTTGAGAGGTATAGAGAAAGGAGATAGTAGAGGAGAGAGAATGAGATCGTAAAAGAGAGTAGAGAGGGAGAGAGAAAGGAGATAGTAGAGAGAAGAGAGAGAGAGAGAAAGGAGATAGTAGAGGAGAGTAGAGGGAGAGGAGATAAAAAAGGAGATAGTAGAGGAGAGATAGAGAGAGAGAGAGATATAAAGGAGATAGTAAAGGAGAGTAGAGAGGAAGAGAGAAAGGATATAGTAGAGGAGAGAGGGAGAGAGAGAGAAAGGAGATAGTAGAGGAAAGGAGAGAGGGAGAGAGAAAGGAGATAGTAGAGGAGAGAGAGAGAGAGAGAGAGAGAGAGAGAGAGAGAGAGAGAGAGGGGAGATAGTAAAGGAGAGTCGAGAGGTATAGAGAAAGGAAATAGTAGAGGAGAGAGAATGAGATAGTAAAAGATAGTAGAGGAAAGTAGAGAGGGAGAGAAAGGAGATAGTAGAGGAGAGTAGAGAGGGAGAGAGAGAAAGGAGATAGTAGAGGAGAGAAGAGAGAGAGAGAAAGGAGATAGTAGAGGAGAGAGAATGAGATAGTAAAAGAGATTAGAGAGGGAGAGAGAAAGGAGATAGTAGAGGAAAGTAGAGAGGGAGAGAGAAAGGAGATAGTATAGGAGAGTAGAGAGGGAGCGAGAGAAAGGAGATAGTAGAGGAGAGGATAGCGGGAGAGAGAGAAAAGAGATAGTAGAGGATAGTAGAGCGGGAGAGAGAGAAAGGAGATAGTAAAGGAGAGTAGAGAGGGAGAGAGAAAGGAGATAGTGGAGGAGAGTAGAGTAGAGAGGGAGAGAGAAAGGAGATAGTAGAGGAAATTAGAGAGGGAGAGGGAGAGGAGATAAAAAGGAGATAGTAGAGGAGAGTAGAGAGGGAGTGAGAGAAAGAGATAGTAGAGGAGTGTAGAGCGGGGAGAGAGAGAAAAGAGATAGTAGAGGATAGTAGATGGGAGAGAGAGAAAGGAGATAGTAAAGGAGATTAGAGAGGAGAGAGAGAGGAGATAGTAGAGGAGAGTAGAGAGGGAGAGAGAAAGGAGATAGTGGAGGAGAGTAGAGTAGAGAGGGAGAGAGAAAGGAGATAGTAGAGGAGATTAGAGAGGGAGAGGGGAGGAGATAAAAAGGAGAGACAGAGAGAGAGCGAAAAAGAGAGCGAGAGAGAGGAGATAGTAATGGAGAGTTGAGAGGTATAGAGAAAGGAGATAGTAGAGGAGAGAGAATGAGATCGTAAAAGAGAGTAGAGAGGGAGAGAGAAAGGAGATAGTAGAGGAGAGAAGAGAGAGAGAGAAAGGAGATAGTAGAGGAGAGTAGAGAGGGAAAGAGAGGAGATAGTGCAGGACAGTAGAGAGGGAGAGAGAAAGGAGATAGTAGAGGAGAGTAGAGAGGAGAGAGAAAGGAGATAGTGGAGGAGAGTAGAGAGTAGAGAGGGAGAGAGAAAGGAGAAAGTAGAGGAGAGTAGAGAGGGAGAGAGAAAGGAGATAGTGGAGGAGAGTAGAGAGGGAGAGAGAAAGGAGATAGTAAAGGAGAGTGGAGAGGGAGAGAGAGAGAAAGGAGATAGTAGAGGAGATTAGAGAGGGAGAGAGAAAGGAGATAGTAGAGGAGATTAGAGAGGGAGAGGGAGAGGAGATAAAAAGGAGATAGTAGAGGAGAGAGAGAGAGAGAGAGAGCGAGAGAGAGCGAGAGAGAGGAGATAGTAATGGAGAGTTGAGAGGTATAGAGAAAGGAGATAGTAGAAGAGAGAGAATGAGATAGTAAAAGAGAGTAGGGAGGGAGAGAGAAAGGAGATAGTAGAGGAGAGGAGAGAGGGAGAGAGAGAAAGGAGTTAGTAGAGGAGAGAAGAGAGAGAGAGAAAGGAGATAGTAGAGTAGAGTAGAGAGGGAGAGAGAAAGGAGAAAGTAGAGGAGAGTAGAGAGGGAGAGAGAAAGGAGATAGTGGAGGAGAGTAGAGAGGGCGAGAGAGAGGAAATAGTAGAGGATAGTAGAGAGGGAGAGAGAGAGAAAGGAGATAGTGGAGGAGAGTAGAGTAGAGAGGGAGAGAGAAAGGAGAAAGTAGAGGAGATTAGAGAGGGAGAGAGAAAGGAGATAGTAGAGGAGAGAGAATGAGACAGTTAAAGAGAGTAGAGAGGGAGAGAGAAAGGAGATAGTAGAGGAAAGTAGAGAGGGAGAGAAAGGAGAAAGTAGAGGAGAGTAGAGAGGGAGAGAGAAAGGAGATAGTAGAGGAGAGAGAGAGAGAGAGCGAGAGCGAGAGAGAGGAGATAGTAATGGAGAGTTGAGAGGTATAGAGAAAGGAGAGAGTAGAGGAGAGAGAATGAGATAGTAAAAGAGAGTAGAGAGGGGGAAAAAGGAGAGAGTAGAGGAAAGTAGAGAGGGAGAGAAAGGAGATAGTAGAGGAGAGGAGAGAGGGAGAGAGAGAAAGGAGATAGTAGAGGAGAGAAGAGAGAGAGAGAGAAAGGAGATAGTAGAGGAGAGTAGAGAGGAGAGAGAAAGGAGATAGTGGAGGAGATTAGAGAGGGAGAGGGAGAGGAGATAAAAAGGAGATAGTAGAGAGAGAGAGAGAGAGAGAGCGAGAGCAAGAGAGAGGAGATAGTAATGGAGAGTTGAGAGGTATAGAGAAAGGAGATAGTAGAGGAGAGAGAATGAGATAGTAAAAGAGAGTAGAGAGGGGGAGAAAAAGGAGAGAGTAGAGGAAAGTAGAGAGGGAGAGAAAGGAGATAGTAGAGGAGAGGAGAGAGGGAGAGAGAGAAAGGAGATAGTAGAGGAGAGAAGAGAGAGAGAGAAAGGAGATAGTAGAGGAGAGTAGAGAGGGAGAGAGAAAGGAGATAGCAGAGGAGAGTAGAGAGGGAGAGAGAAAAGAGATAGTAGAGGAGAGTAGAGTGGGAGAGAGAGAAAAGAGATAGTAGAAGATAGTAGAGAGGGAGAGAGAAAGGAGATAGTGGAGGACAGTAGAGAGGGAGAGAGAAAGGAGATAGTAGAGGAGAGTAGAGTAGAGAGGGAGAGAGAAAGGAGATAGTAGAGGAGATTAGAGAGGGAGAGAGAAAGGAGATAGTAGAGGAGAGAGAATGAGATAGTAAAAGAGAGTAGAGAGGGAGAGAGAAAGGAGATAGTAGAGGAAAGTAGAGAGGGAGAGAAAGGAGATAGTAGAGGAGAGAGAATGAGACAGTAAAAGAGAGTAGAGAGGGAGAGAGAAAGGAGATAGTAGAGGAAAGTAGAGAGGGAGAGAAAGGAGAAAGTAGAGGAGAGTAGAGAGGGAGAGAGAAAGGAGATAGTAGAGGAGGTTAGAGAGGGAGAGGGGGAGGAGATAAAAAGGAGATAGTAGAGGAGAGAGAGAGAGAGAGAGAGCGAGAGAGAGCGAGAGAGAGGAGATAGTAATGGAGAGTTGAGAGGTATAGAGAAAGGAGATAGTAGAAGAGAGAGAATGAGATAGTAAAAGAGAGTAGGAGGAGAGAGAAAGGAGATAGTAGAGGAGAGGAGAGAGGGAGAGAGAGAAAGAGTTAGTAGAGGAGAGAAGAGAGAGAGAGAAAGGAGATAGTAGAGGAGAGTAGAGAGGGAGAGAGAGAAAAGAGATAGTAGAGGATAGTAGAGGAGAGAGAGAAAGGAGATAGTAAAGGAGAGCAGAGAGGGCGAGAGAGAGGAGATAGTAGAGGATAGTAGAGAGGGAGAGAGAGAGAAAGGAGATAGTGGAGGAGAGTAGAGTAGAGAGGAAGAGAGAAAGGAGAAAGTAGAGGAGAGTAGAGAGGGAGAGAGAAAGGAGATAGTATAGGAGAGTAGAGAGGGAGAGAGAAAGGAGATAGTAGAGGAGAGGATAGCGGGAGAGAGAGAAAAGAGATAGTAGAGGATAGTAGAGCGGGAGAGAGAGAAAGGAGATAGTAAAGGAGAGTAGAGAGGGAGAGAGAAAGGAGATAGTGGAGGAGAGTAGAGTAGAGAGGGAGAGAGAAAGGAGATAGTAGAGGAAATTAGAGAGGGAGAGGGAGAGGAGATAAAAAGGAGATAGTAGAGGAGAGTAGAGAGGGAGTGAGAGAAAGGAGATAGTAGAGGAGTGTAGAGCGGGAGAGAGAGAAAAGAGATAGTAGAGGATAGTAGAGCGGGAGAGAGAGAAAGGAGATAGTGGAGGATAGTAGAGCTGAGAGAGAGAAAGGAGATAGTGGAGGAGAGTAGAGAGGAGAGAGAGAGAAAGGAGATAGTGGAGGAGAGTAGAGAGGGAGAGAGAGAGAGAAAGGAGATAGTAGAGGAGATTAGAGAGGGAGAGGAGATAAAAAGGAGATAGTAGAGGAGAGAGAGAGAGGAGATAGTAAAAGAGAGTAGAGAGGGAGAGAGAAAGGAGATAGTAGAGGTAAGTAGAGAGGGAGAGAAAGGAGATAGCAGAGGAAAGTAGAGAGGGAGAGAGAAAGGAGATAGTATAGGAGAGTAGAGAGGGAGCGAGAGAAAGGAGATAGTAGAGGAGAGGATAGCGGAGAGAGAAAAGAGATAGTAGAGGATAGTAGAGCGGGAGAGAGAGAAAGGAGATAGTAAAGGAGATTAGAGAGGGAGAGAGAGAGGAGATAGTAGAGGAGAGTAGAGAGGGAGAGAGAAAGGAGATAGTGGAGGAGAGTAGAGTAGAGAGGGAGAGAGAAAGGAGATAGTAGAGGAGATTAGAGAGGGAGAGGGGGAGGAGATAAAAAGGAGATAGTAGAGGAGAGACAGAGAGAGAGCGAAAAAGAGAGCGAGAGAGAGGAGATAGTAATGGAGAGTTGAGAGGTATAGAGAAAGGAGATAGTAGAGGAGAGAGAATGAGATCGTAAAAGAGAGTAGAGAGGGAGAGAGAAAGGAGATAGTAGAGGAGAGAAGAGAGAGAGAGAGAAAGGAGATAGTAGAGGAGAGTAGAGAGGGAGAGAGAAAGGAGATAGTGGAGGAGAGTAGAGAGGGAGGGAGAGAGAAAGGAGATAGTGGAGGAGAATAGAGAGGGAGAGAGAAAGGAGATAGTGGAGGAGAGTAGAGTAGAGAGGGAGAGAGAAAGGAGAAAGTAGAGGAGAGTAGAGAGGGAGCGAGAAAGGAGATAGTGGAGGAGAGTAGAGAGGGAGAGAGAAAGGAGATAGTGGAGGACAGTAGAGAGGGAGAGAGAAAGGAGATAGTAGAGGAGAGTAGAGTAGAGAGGGAGAGAGAAAGGAGATAGTAGAGGAAAGTAGAGAGGGAGAGAAAGGAGATAGTAGAGGAGAGAGAATGAGACAGTAAAAGAGAGTAGAGAGGGAGAGAGAAAGGAGATAGTAGAGGAAAGTAGAGAGGGAGAGAAAGGAGATAGCAGAGGAAAGTAGAGAGGGAGAGAGAAAGGAGATAGTATAGGAGAGTAGAGAGGGAGCGAGAGAAAGGAGATAGTAGAGGAGAAGATAGCGGAGAGAGAGAAAGAGATAGTAGAGGATAGTAGAGCGGGAGAGAGAGAAAGGAGATAGTAAAGGAGAGTAGAGAGGAGAGAGAGAGGAGATAGTAGAGGAGAGTAGAGTAGAGAGGAGAGAGAAAGTAGATAGTAGAGGAGATTAGAGAGGGAGAGAGAAAGGAGAGAGTAGAGGAGAGAGAATGAGATAGTAAAAGAGAGTAGAGAGGGAGAGAGAAAGGAGATAGTAAAGGAGAGTAGAGAGGGAGAGAGAGAGGAGATAGTAGAGGAGAGTAGAGAGGGAGAGAGAAAGGAGATAGTGGAGGAGATTAGAGAGGGAGAGGGAGAGGAGATAAAAAGGAGATAGTAGAGGAGAGAGAGAGAGAGAGAGAGCGAGAGAGAGAGAGGAGATAGTAATGGGGAGTTGAGAGGTATAGAGAAAGGAGATAGTAGAGGAGAGAGAATGAGATAGTAAAAGAGAGTAGAGAGGGGGAGAGAAAGGAGAGAGTAGAGGAAAGTAGAGAGGGAGAGAAAGGAGATAGTAGAGGAGAGGAGAGAGGGAGAGAGAGAAAGGAGATAGTAGAGGAGAGAAGAGAGAGAGAGAAAGGAGATAGTAGAGGAGAGTAGAGAGGGAGAGAGAAAGGAGATAGCAGAGGAGAGTAGAGTGGGAGAGAGAGAAAAGAGATAGTAGAAGATTGTAGAGTGGGAGAGAGAGAAAGGAGATAGTAAAGGAGAGTAGAGAGGGCGAGAGAGAAAGGAGATAGTAGAGGAGAGTAGAGTAGAGAGGGAGAGAGAAAGGAGATAGTAGAGGAGATTAGACAGGGAGAGAGAAAGGAGATAGTAGAGGAGAGAGAATGAGATAGTAAAAGAGAGTAGAGAGGGAGAGAGAAAGGAGATAGTCGAGGAAAGTAGAGAGGGAGAGAAAGGAGATAGTAGAGGAGAGAGAATGAGATAGTAAAAGAGAGTAGAGAGGGAGAGAGAAAGGAGATAGTAAAGGAGAGTGGAGAGGGAGAGAGAGAGAAAGGAGATAGTAGAGGAGATTAGAGAGGAGAGAGAAAGGAGATAGTAGATTAGAGAGGGAGAGGGAGAGGAGATAAAAAGGAGATAGTAGAGGAGAGAGAGAGAGAGAGAGCGAGAGAGAGCGAGAGAGAGGAGATAGTAATGGAGAGTTGAGAGGTATAGAGAAAGGAGATAGTAGAAGAGAGAGAATGAGATAGTAAAAGATAGTAGGAGGGAGAGAGAAAGGAGATAGTAGAGGAGAGGAGAGAGGGAGAGAGAGAAAGGAGTTAGTAGAGGAGAGAAGAGAGAGAGAGAAAGGAGATAGTAGAGGAGAGTAGAGGGGAGAGAGAGAAAAGAGATAGTAGAGGATAGTAGAGTGGGAGAGAGAGAAAGGAGATAGTAAAGGAGAGTAGAGAGGGCGAGAGAGAGGAAATAGTAGAGGATAGTAGAGAAGAGAGAGAGAGAAAGGAGATAGTAGAGTAGAGTAGAGAGGGAGAGAGAAAGGAGAAAGTAGAGGAGAGTAGAGAGGGAGAGAGAAAGGAGATAGTGGAGGAGAATAGAGAGGTAGAGAGAACGGAGATAGTGGAGGAGAGTAGAGTAGAGAGGGAGAGAGAAAGGAGAAAGTAGAGGAGAGTAGAGAGGGAGAGAGAAAGGAGATAGTAGAGGAGAGTAGAGTAGAGAGGGAGAGAGAAAGGAGATAGTAAAGGAGAGTAGAGAGGGAGAGAGAGGAGATAGTGGAGGAGAGTAGAGAGGGAGAGAGAAAGGAGATAGTGGAGGAGAATAGAGAGGTAGAGAGAAAGGAGATAGTGGAGGAGAGTAGAGTAGAGAGGGAGAGAGAAAGGAGAAAGTAGAGGAGAGTAGAGAGGGAGAGAGAAAGGAGATAGTGGAGGAGAGTAGAGAGGGAGAGCGAAAGGAGATAGTAGAGGAGAGTAGAGTAGAGAGGGAGAGAGAAAGGAGATAGTAAAGGAGAGTAGAGAGGGAGAGAGAGGAGATAGTGGAGGAGAGTAGAGAGGGAGAGAGAAAGGAGATAGTAGAGGAGAGTAGAGTAGAGAGGGAGAGAGAAAGGAGATAGTAGAGGAGAGTAGAGAGGGAGAGAAAGGAGATAGTAGAGGAGAGAGAATGAGATAGTAAAAGAGAGTAGAGAGGGAGAGAGAAAGGAGATAGTAAAGGAGAGTAGAGAGGGAGAGAGAGAGAAAGGAGATAGTGGAGGAGAATAGAGAGGGAGAGAGAAAGGAGATAGTGGAGGAGAGTAGAGTAGAGAGGGAGAGAGAAAGGAGATAGTAGAGGAGATTAGAGAGGGAGAGAGAAAGGAGATAGTAGAGGAGATTAGAGAGGGAGAGGGAGAGGAGATAAAAAGGAGATAGTAGAGGAGAGAGAGAGAGAGAGAGAGAGAGAAAGAGAGCGAGAGAGAGAGCGAGAGAGAGGAGATAGTAATGGAGAGTTGAGAGGTATAGAGAAAGGAGATAGTAGAAGAGAGAGAATGAGATAGTAAAAGAGAGTAGGGAGGGAGAGAGAAAGGAGATAGTAGAGGAGAGGAGAGAGGGAGAGAGAGAAAGGAGATAGTAGAGGAGAGAAGAGAGAGAGAGAAAGGAGATAGTGTAGGATAGTAGAGTGGGAGAGAGAGAAAGGAGATAGTAGAGGAGAGGAGAGAGGGAGAGAGAGAAAGGAGATAGTAGAGGAGAGAAGAGAGAGAGAGAAAGGAGATAGTGTAGGAGAGTAGAGAGGGAGAGAGAAAGGAGATAGTAGAGGAGAGTAGAGTAGAGAGGGAGAGAGAAAGGAGATAGTAGAGGAGATTAGAGAGGGAGAGAGAAAGGAGATAGTAGAGGAGATTAGAGAGGGAGAGAGAAAGGAGATAGTAGTGAAGGTTCTAACCTCTGCTCCTTTGGTCCATCTTTCTGTGAAAGCAGATTATCAGAAGAAGAGGGGAGGCGATGGAGGAAGGGGATGTGCCATGAACAGAGGAGAGAGAGAAACAGAGACAAATACAGACAGAGAGAGAGAGAGTGTGTTCTGGTTCTCATTTTCAGCATTGGTATTAGTGCTTCATTAATATGCAGCACGTGCTAAATATTATTGTGAATGATGGCTATCACACTCCTAAGTAATGAGATACAGCCTGCTCACAGACCCATCTTAGCCCCTCTCTCCCTTCCAATGAAACCTCCTAACCCTCCATTTACTGTATGTGGGATGTGTGAGTCTGTTTGTCTTAGTGTGTGTGTGTCTGAGTGCGTGTATGTGTGTGTATATTTATGTGTGTGTAGAACCTGCTCCTCCTCCACCCAAGGCCTCACTGCAAATGAGTGGTGCAGCGGTCTAAGGCACTGCATCTCAGTGCAAGAGGCGTCACTACAGTCCCTGGTTCGAATCCAGGCTGAATCACATCTGGCTGTGATTGGGAGTCCCATAGGGCGGCGCCCAGTTGTCCGGGTTTGGCCGGTGTTGTCCGGGTTTGGCCAGGGTAGGCCGGGTTTGGCCAGGGTAGGCCATCATTGTTAATAAGAATGTGTTCTTAACTGACTAGTTAAATCAAAATAATGAGAAAAGGCTTGCATGCACTTAAATGTGTGTGAGAGAGATATCCATCCATCCATCCATATTCTCTAATCCATATCACAGACTCTCTCCCTCCTTCCTATTCTCAGATCTCATTCAGATGCAGGACTTTAGGACTTCCCTCCCACATCTCCCTTTTAGAGAATTATCCAAATTAAAGAGAAACTTTCCCAGATAAAGGCGCAGAGGTTCTCTGAAGGTTGTGAATGGAGAGGGAGTCATTCCCTCAGAATTCATGATCATTGAGATTCGGACGAATTTGACATGGACCAAAGAACCAAAGGTCATGCACTGAGATAGGAAGACAAAACAATTAGACTAACACAACGCACATAAAACCTTCCACATGAAGTGGTTTGGATAGACATGCACTTTACTAGATTTATACTCTCACAAGAATACAAACCGACATATACATTATTCAGTAGTAAACGTGTAGAAGACAACACTTATTTGGTTGTGTAAAGAATCAGAGACAAACAAGGCAAATGTGATTGATTTGAGGATCCTGGTGTGTGATCCCAAACATCACTAATCACTGTAATGTAATAAATTTAATTAGTATGCAATTACACAGAGCCAATAGAGACAGAGGTCACAGATGTCATGTATGGAGACTGCAGGTTAACCCTGTGTGATTGGCTGGGTTATATCTGAAGTTAGGAATCACAACATGGAGACAGAGGATAGGAGAGCGAAGGAGGGAGAGGGAAGGAAGGAGAGAGAGCGAGAGGGAGAAAGAGGAATCGTGATAACATGGCATGATAAAACCACAGGCACAGCGCTGAGATAAATTTAAGGGCCTTGGAGGGGGGATGGCAGCAAGAAAGAAACATTCAGAGAGAGTGAGAGAATGAAAAAAAATAGAGAGAGAGATTGGAAGAGAACGAAAGAGAGAGAGAGAGAGAGAGAGAGAGAGAGAGAGTGAGAGAGAATGAAAAAAAAATGGAGAGAGAGATTGGAAGAGAACAAAAGAGAGAGAGAGAGAGAGAGAGAGAGAGAGAGAGAGATTTTTTTTTAAATGGAGAGAGAGATTGGAAGAGAACGAAAGAGAGAGAGAGAGAGAGAGAGAATGAAAAAATGGAGAGAGATTGGAAGAGAACGAAAGAGAGAGAGAGAGAGAGAATGAAAAAAATGGAGAGAGAGATTGGAAGAGAACGAAAGAGAGAGAGAGAGAGAGAGAGAGAATTTTTTTAAATGGAGAGAGAGATTGGAAGAGAACGAAAGAGAGAGAGAGAGAGAGAGAGAGAGAGAGAATGAAAAATGGAGAGAGAGATTGGAAGAGAACGAAAGAGAGAGAGAGAGAGAATGAAAAAAATGGAGAGAGAGATTGGAAGAGAACGAAAGAGAGAGAGAGAGAGAGAATGAAAAAAAAATGGAGAGAGAGATTGGAAGAGAACGAAAGAGAGAGAGAGAGAGAGAGAGAGAGAGAGAATTTTTTTAAATGGAGAGAGAGATTGGAAGAGAACGAAAGAGAGAGAGAGAGAGAGAGAGAGAGAGAGAGAGAGAGAGAGAGAGAGAGAGAATGAAAAAAAATGGAGAGAGAGATTGGAAGAGAACGAAAGAGAGAGAGAGAGAATTTAAAAAATGGAGAGAGAGATTGGAAGAGAATGAAAGAGAGAGAGAGGGGGAGGGAGAGAGAGAATGAAAAAAAATGGAGAGAGATTGGAAGAGAACGAAAGAGAGAGAGAGAGAGAGAGAATGAAAAAAAATGGAGAGAGAGATTGGAAGAGAACGAAAGAGAGAGAGAGAGAGAATGAAAAAAATGGAGAGAGAGATTGGAAGAGAACGAAAGAGAGAGAGAGAGAGAGAGAGAATGGAAAAAATGGAGAGAGAGATTGGAGGAGAACAAAAAGAGAGAGAGAGAGAGAGAGAGAGAGAGAGAGAATGAAAAAAATGGAGAGAGATTGGAAGAGAACGAAAGAGACAGAGAGAGAGAGAGAGAGAGAATGAAAAAAAAATGGAGAGAGAGATTGGAAGAGAACGAAAAGAGAGAGAGAGAGAGAGAGAGTGAGAGAGAGAGAACAGGGACTGCTGTACTTTCTCTCACTACATGAGACAGACACTGACACTACAGCCTTTATTCCCCCCCTTCTCTCTGTTCAGCGAAGAAGAGGAGTTAAAATGTCCCTTCTCCTCCTGTTCTAAATCTATTAAACCCCCCTGTCTCTACGGCCCCACCAGCTTTACAACACACTCATCCTTTATAAAAAACACTCTCTCTCTCTTTTACAGTACAACACCCTTTCTTGCTCTCTCTCACACAAACACAATGTCCAGCACTGTAGCTTACTACTGCCCCCCAGAGGAATAATGTAGAACATATCAAGCCCAAGGAACAAACCGCTGCAGTGAGTCAGGTTGTGTCAAATAAAGGAACACGCCAAATCTTCCAGTGAGGATGAACAGAGACATTTCAAACGAGAACAACGGTGAACAGAGAGTCCAACAGATTTAGTACAACACTGTAGCAGACAGCAAGCCAACAGCAAGTACATCCCTTTTTACATAGGTCTGAAAAGTCACATGCAGGCCAGTACACCTACAAACATAATGACTGGCTGTGAGAGCACAGAGCAGGAAATAAACTGTATGTCAGCAGCTCCAACATCCCTTGTGTGGGAGGTGATGGGGGAGGAGAGAGGAAGAAAAGAATGAGTATGGTGGTAGGTGGAGGACGTGTGTCTGGTTGTGTTTTCACTGTGGTTGTGTTTGGGTCGAACCTTGGTATCAGTGTGTTATCTGGCTATTCATGGTCCATTAGAGCGCTGCTTTATGACCCCCAATCAGAACATGGCCAGCAGATAAGGGCCAATCAGAGCTCAGAGGGCTGATAAGAGCCAATCAGAACAGGGGAGTGATAAGGAGCAGACCTGGCCTGCAGGTGAGTTAAGGATCTGCAGAAACAAGGACAGGCCCAGACCCACGCAAACCACATGCAAATACACACACACACACACACACACACACACACACACACACACACACACACACACACACACACACACACACACACACACACACACACACACACAGAGAAACACACACACACACACACATACACAGTGAGATAAACACATTATCACACACAGTGTAACTGTCTCTAACTCAGCTCGAGGGCACATACTTGACCTTGGTAACTGCCTGCAATCCCAATACGTTAATGGGGATGAATGAATGCTCGTTTATTCTGGTTACTGGACATTCACACCACTGAACCTTTAATGTAGGAGGTCCACTGCTGCTTAAAGGGGAAGTTTACAGAGAAGAACAGGAATGTCAGCCAGAGGAGAATGTTTAGCTCAGAAAGAGAGTTTCTCACACAGTAACAGTATGTTTACAGCACACTCAATCAGCTATTCAGTTAGTCCCGTTTAATTATCACACACACACGTGCACACACACAAACGGAACGGCGCAGACACATGTAAGTATGCGTGCGCACACACAGAAAGAGAGACCTCGTCCCATGTGAAGAAGACGTGGCAGATGAGCCCAGAGTGACTGGAGATCTACAGTAACTCAAGCCCACATAAGGCATCTCTCTCTCTCTCTCTCTCTCTCTCTCTCTCTCTCTCTCTCTCTCTCTCTCTCTCACTCTCTCACTCTCTCTCACTCTCTCACTCACTCACTCACAGAGAACACTACCGAGTCATCATCACTGCCTTATCAACGTGTGATTGATCAAAATTACATTTCAGACCACATTCTCCATCCCAGCCTCTGATTGACTGGTGCCAGGGTGCCAATTGGGCAACAGAGAGGGTGAAGTGGCAGTCTATGGAGATGCCAAGTGCCCATTCCAGAGGTTGTAGCTCTGGTTGTACTACATCACATCATATTAAAACATATCACATTATGTCATATCATATATCAGTGGGAAATTCAGTACAGATGATCTGATGGTTTTCCAAAACCTCCAAACAATGGATTGACCTCAAACAGATGCATGATTAGGAGCACGGAATGTTGAGTAACAACTATTTACTTAACTAAACACATCAGGGATTCTGTTTCAGATCAAGTCCAGCATAATGGTAACTGTTCGCCACAGCGCTTTATCCTGCCAGGACCAGGGACATAGACAGAGTCGGACTGAGGACACGTTTTGGTGTAGAATTCAGAGTGCACGGTCAACTCTCTGTAATAAACATCTGTAGAAAGTCCTAGAACGATGTCATGGTCTATGTCTGGAAGGGCCGTTCCAGAACAGGACGAGGAGGACATGCTCAACAGTTCGCTCCAAAACAACAGCGCAGAGATTCCAAGACCAAACAAGAGTTAAACTATTAGGCGCTTATTACATAAATCAAGAATTAAAACCTTGAAGCAACTTGAAACTTTAAATGCAATGAGTAACATTGGAGTGAGAGAGGAGAAGGTGAGGTGGGGCAAGCTACAATATGAACAGAGGGAGAGGAGGGAGGTTGAGAGAAAGAGATTGAACATGTGTATTTTTGAACATGAACAAGAGGGAGAGCAAGAGAGGGGAGGGGGTAGGATGGAGTGGAGGGGTGAAGGGTGACAAAAGGGTGGTGGGGGGCTTGAGGAACTTCAAACTGATCTTTGAGGAAAATGAGAGCGTTTTGGCCCGCCAGAGATCACAGGCTGCAATTATATCAGTGCGGCAGTTGGAGTGATGGAGGCGATAGCACTACTAGCGCTCAGGCTAACGGCACAGGAATTCTGCCGTTTGCAGCTCAAACCCAACCACCCCACCTCCCTCCAGCCCCTGCCAGCAGAAAAAAAGCCCTTTACTCCTCTCAGAGGGGCTGTCTAAGGGTCAACCGGGGGTCAGGTACAGGAAGGAGCTGGGGAGTGCAGGACACCCAATCACCAGCCCCATCTGATGGCGCCATCTCGCTTTTCTGTTTGTTTCTAATGAATTCTTGGGATTGAGTTTTTACACAGGCAGGATGGTCTTCCCCCATAACTGGGAATGTGAAACCTTTGCTTTTGTATATGGTGTTATACTAATGCAGGTTAGTTATATACAGTGATGAGGAGTAGTGAACTACATGTAGTTCAACTAGTGATTTCACTATGTTTTCCAGTAGCTTGGTGGTACTTGAACTAAATTAAAATCTTGGTAGTGTTTTCAGTAGTTAATTACTTTTTTTTTGACATGTAGCGGTGTAGAAAACTACTGGAACTACACATTACAGTTTTTACAAAAATACAATTAAATATGGGTGAAGAAGGCAAGAATTTCCGTCGTTTTCGGCATCAGACCGACCTTATTCTCACTTGAAACATTTTTTTTTAAAAGGCTAAATTACATATTCTGTTAACATCTGACTCCAGAATTATATGTTTTTGCAATTTGTAGTCTATCACACTTCAGATTTAGAAAATTTATCACAAAGTAGTTTGGATGTAGTGAACTACTTTTTCAATGTAACTTTTAGTTAAGTAAACTATATTTTTCTTAAGGGTAGATTTAGTGTAGTTTAACTTCTTCCTGTGTGAAGTAATTGGTAGCTTGCTAAAATATATTTTAAGAGTAGCTTCCCCAACACTGGTTATAGATGAAACCAAAATGGAGACCATGAGAGTTGGCTATTTACAGTGTTAACAAAACTACAAATATGACACAGTGAGAGGCTACACTCTTAAAGAAAAGGTTCCTGGAGTATCCTTTAGGGGTTGTTCAAATTGAAACTGTGGGGGAACCCCTATAAGTTCTTCAAAGAACCCCTTTTAATGAATCCTCAAAGAACCTTTTGGGGTTCATTTTTTAACTACCCCCCTCCCCTATTATTAGAATTATTAATAATAATAATAATAATAATTCACATAACAATGACAATATTTTTGTTGTCAGTGTTTATTATCATTTTCGTGGCAAAGAAAAATCCAAATATGAGGTAAACTCCCAGCAGAGCCCCAAGTCCAATTGGTTTATCCTCTGGCCTGTTGATGTTAATGTGTTGATGTTCTCCGTATCCATAGGCAGAATGATTTAGCAGTGCATGGTGATCGAACAGGTTTCCTGCTATATTCATCAGAGGTGTAGGGAGGGGGAAGTCTGGGAATCCAAAACATTGTAATTATACAGATGATTAACACAACATGCACACAACCATACCTTGTTTTTTGTGGTGAATGTGAATGAAAAAAAAAACGTTTTGGTAATGGTTTTCATACACATACCTTGTCCATAATGTAGAGGCCTCTGGGATATTCATTGAAGTGCTAAGGGAGGAAGACGGTAAATGTGATCTGCATAACATAACATACCAATAGACATACCTTTGTATACCTCCTCGTCTGTATACCTGCAGACACAGACACAACAGTGAGCAGTTCAGTCATCTGCACCCAGTACAGCTAGCCTTCAACATATTCTTATAGCCTTCAACATATTCTTATAGCCTTCAACATATTCTTATAGCCTTCAACATATTCTTATAGCCTTCAACATATTCTTATAGCCTTCAATATATTCTTATAGCCTTCAACATATTCTTATAGCCTTCAACATATTCTTATAGCCTTCAACATATTCTTATAGCCTTCAACATATTCTTATAGCCTTCAACATATTCTTATAGCCTTCAACATATTCTTATAGCCTTCAACATATTCTTATAGCCTTCAACATATTCTTATAGCCTTCAACATATTCTTATAGCCTTCAACATATTCTTAACTCTTTGTTGATTGATAACCATTGAATTGTGTCCGTTTTCTGTTTTAGAAAGATTTGCACAAATTTAAAAAGATAGAGGGTATCATCATAAAACAATATTAATTTAGATCATACAAGGGACAAACCTTAAATGGAGGAGATCTTTACATTATTCAGTTATGTGCCTGTACCTGCTGTCCTTTCAAATTCAAATCTAAATGTTTCAGTTGGGCAGTTAGGTTCATGCAAGAACCCCCCACCAACTAAGGAGGTTCCTTGATGAACCCCACCTCCTATGGGGTCCTTGGAAGAACCTTTTGGGGGCATTTTCAGTGTCAAGAACCCTAAGGCTCTTCAAAGAACTTTGAGGATCTTAGAAGAACCCTTGTTGAACCCATATTTTTTAGAGTGTAGAGACAGGAGGGAAGGGTTAGTGGTCAGAGAAGTGGGACCAGATCATACCAGGGATATGGGACATGGGAGTGGACATGGGGGGCAGAGAGAGGGCGTAGGGTTTTGCTCCCTGAGACCCTGTTCTTATGAAGGCTATGTGTGTGCAGAGAGATCCCTATCAATTTAAGTCCCGGAAAGGGGAGACCCAGAGGAAAATGGCAGACTGAAATGGCTAACTGATGTAGGCATCCATACATGTTACAGTATCCTTAACATAACCACTTCCTCTCTCTAGAATGATTCCCTCTCCTCCAGACCAGTCCATCTTCATCACAATTCAACCACAGAACCACAGAGTGATAGAATGACTGGTTTATGGTAGGGAAGTAAGGTTATGTGTGTCTTAAGGGGATTTGTGGGTGAATCCACAAGACAACAACAACACACATCAATCAATCAAAGGATGGCTTCCTGTCTCTCTGTAGACTTCTGCTTCTAGATACTCCACTCTGTTGTCATAGCAACGCCTCTCATCTTTGGGTGTTGTAGGGGAAGGGACGGACAACAAAGGAGGTTGTGCTTCACACGCACGCACGCACAAACACACACACACACACGCACACACACACACACGCACGCACACCTCAGTCCTTCCTCCATATTGTTGCCCCTACAACGGGTTAAACACGTACACTGAACATACACACATTGACATGATTAAAATGATCTTATCCTACTGGACATATTATGAAGCAACCCCTTCACACACACACCAAACACATCCACAAACCTCTCCATGACCCCTTCACACAAACACCAAACACATCCACAAACCTCTCCACGACCCCTTCACACACACACCAAACACATCCACAAACCTCTCCACGGCCCCTTCACACACACACACCAAACACATCCACAAACCTCTCCACGACCCCTTCACACACACACCAAACACATCCACAAACCTCTCCACAACCCCTTCACACACACCAAACACATCCACAAACCTCTCCACGACCCCTTCACACAAACACCAAACACATCCACAAACCTCCCCACGACCCCTTCACACACACCAAACACATCCACAAACCTCCCCACGACCCCTTCACACACACCAAACACATCCACAAACCTCCCCACGACCCCTTCACACACACTAAATACATCCACAAAGCTCCCCACGACCCTTTCACACACACCAAACACATCCACAAACCTCCCCACGACCCCTTCACACACACCAAACACATCCACAAAGCTCCTCACGACGTCTTCACACACCAAACACATCCACAAACCTCTCCACGACCCCTTCACACACACACCAAACACATCCACAAACCTCTCCATGACCCCTTCACACACACACCAAACACATCCACAAACCTCTCCACGACCGCTTCACACACACACCAAACACATCCACAAACCTCCCCACGGCCCCTTCGCACACACCAAACACATCCACAAACCTTCCCAGGACCCCTTCACACACCAAACACATCCACAAACCTCCCACGACCCCTTCACACACACACCAAACACATCCACAAACCTCCCCACGACCCCTTCACACACACCAAACACACACTTCACCTCACACTCACCCCTCCTCCCTGAGTAGGACTTCTCCTGATACGTAAATAAAGGGAGGGGCATAGTGGGGTGAGGGAGAGAGACAGAGAGAGACAGAGAGAGGGAGAGAGAGACAGAGTGAAGAACAAACACCATTGTAAATACAACCCATATTTATGTTTTTTTATTTTCCCTTTTGTACTTTAACCATTTGCACATTGTTACAACACTGTATATATACATAATATGACATTTGTAATGGCTATATTCTTTTGGAACTTCTGTGAGTGTAATGTTTACTGTTCATTTGATTGTTTATTTCACTTTTGTATATTATCTACTTCACTTGCTTTGGCAATGTTAACACATGTTTCCCATGCCAATAAAGCCCTTTGAATTTAATTGAATATAATGGAGAGAGAACGAGATGTAGAGAAAGACTGGATAGAGAGACTCTTGGGAGAGACTGGAGAGAGATTGGAGAGAGACCGCTTTGAGAGAGACTGGAGAGAGAGACTGGAAAGAGACCTCCTTGAGAGAGACTGGAGAGAGAAACTCTTGAGAGAGACAGAGAGAGACTGGAGAGAGAAACTCTTTAAAGAGACTGGAGAGAGAGACTGGGGAGAGAAACTCTTGAGAGAGACTGGAGAGAGACTGGAGAGAGAAACTATTGAGAGAGACACTGGAGAGAGAAACTCTTGATAGAGACAGAGAGACTGGAGATCGAAACTCTTGAGAGAGACTGGGGAGAGAAACTCTTGATAGAGACAGAGAGACTGGAGATCGAAACTCTTGAGAGAGACTGGGGAGAGAAACTCTTGAGAGAGACTGAGAGAGACTGGAGAGAGAAACTCTTGAGATAGACTGGAGAGAGACTGGAGAGAGAGACTTGAGAGAGACTGAAAGAGACTGGAGAGAGAAACTCTTTAAAGAGACAGAGAGAGACTGGAGAGAGAAACTCTTGAGAGAGACTGGAGAGAGACTGGAGAGAGAAACTCTTGAGAGAGACTGGAGAGAGAGACTGGGGAGAGAGACTGGAGAGAGAGACTGGGGAGAGAAACTGGAGAGAGAAACTCTTGAGAGAGACAGAGAGAGACACTGGAGAGAGAAACTCTTGAGAGAGACAGAGACTGGAGAGAGAAACTCTTGAGAGAGACAGAGAGAGAGACTGGAGAGAGAAACTCTTGATAGAGACAGAGAGACTGGGGAGAGAAACTCTTGAGAGAGACTGAGAGAGACTGGAGAGAGAAACTCTTGAGAGAGACTGAAAGAGACTGGAGAGAGAAACTCTTTAAAGAGACAGAGAGAGACTGGAGAGAGAAACTCTTGAGAGAGACTGGAGAGAGAGACTGGAGAGAGAAACTCTTGAGAGAGACTGGAGAGAGAGACTGGGGAGAGAAACTCTTGAGAGAGACTGGAGAGAGACTGGAGAGAGAGACTGGGGAGAGAGACTGGAGAGAGAGACTGAAGAGAGAGACTGGAGAGAGAAACTCTTGAGAGAGACAGAGAGAGACACTGGAGAGAGAAACTATTGATAGAGAGAGAGACTGGAGAGAGAAACTCTTGAGAGAGACAGAGAGAGAGACTGAGAGAGAAACTCTTGAGAGAGACTGAGAGAGAGAGACTGGGGAGAGAAACTCTTGATAGAGACAGAGAGACTGGAGAGAGAAACTCTTGAGAGAGACTGGGGAGAGAAACTCTTGAGAGAGACTGAGAGAGACTGAGAGAGAAACTCTTGAGATAGACTGGAGAGAGACTGGAGAGAGAAACTCTTGAGAGAGACTGAAAGAGACTGGAGAGAGAAACTCTTGAGAGAGACTGGAGAGAGACTGGAGAGAGAAACTCTTGAGAGAGACTGGAGAGAGAGACTGAGGAGAGAGACTGGAGAGAGAGACTGGAGAGAGAGACTGGAGAGAGAAACTCTTGATAGAGAGAGAGACTGGAGAGACAAACTCTTGAGAGAGACAGAGACTGGAGAGAGAAACTCTTGAGAGAGACAGAGAGAGAGACTGGAGAGAGAAACTCTTGAGAGAGACTGAGAGAGAGAGACTGGAGAGAGAAAATCTTGAGAGAGACTGAGAGAGAGAGACTGGAGAGAGAAAATCTTGAGAGAGACTGAGAGAGACTGGAGAGAGAAACTCTTTAAAGAGACAGAGAGAGACTGGAGAGAGAAAGTCTTGAGAGAGACTGGAAAGAGAGACTGGGGAGAGAAACCCTTGAGAGAGACTGGAGAGAGACTGGAGAGAGAAACTCTTGAGAGAGATTGGAGAGAGAGACTGGGGAGAGAAACTCTTGAGAGAGACTGAGAGAGACTGGAGAGAGAAACTCTTGGGAGAGACTGGAGAGAGAGACTGGGGAGAGAGACTGAGAGAGAGACTGGATAGAGAGACTGGAGAGAGAAACTCTTGAGAGAGACAGAGAGAGACACTGGAGAGAGAAACTATTGATAGAGAGAGAGACTGGAGAGAGAAACTCTTGATAGAGACAGAGAGACTGGAGAGAGAAACTATTGAGAGAGACTGAGAGAGAGAGACTGGGGAGAGAAACTCTTGATAGAGACAGAGAGACTGGAGAGAGAAACTCTTGAGAGAGACTGGGGAGAGAAACTCTTGAGAGAGACTGAGAGAGACTGGAGAGAGAAACTCTTGAGATAGACTGGAGAGAGACTGGAGAGAGAAACTCTTGAGAGAGACTGAAAGAGACTGGAGAGAGAAACTCTTTAAAGAGACAGAGAGAGACTGGAGAGAGAAACTCTTGAGAGAGACTGGAGAGAGAGACTGGGGAGAGAAACTCTTGAGAGAGACTGGAGAGAGAAACTCTTGAGAGAGACTGGAGAGAGAGACTGAGGAGAGAGACTGGAGAGAGAGACTGGAGAGAGAGACTGAGAGAGAAACTCTTGAGAGAGACTGGAGAGAGAGACTGGAGAGAGAGACTGGAGAGAGAAACTCTTGAGAGAGACTGGAGAGAGAAACTCTTGAGAGAGACTGGAGAGAGAAACTCTTGAGAAAGACTGGAGAGAGAAACTCTTGAGAGAGACTGGAGAGAGAAACTCTTGAGAGAGACTGGAGAGAGAGACTGGAGAGAGAAACTCTTGAGAGAGACTGGAGAGAGAGACTGGAGAGAGAAACTCTTGAGAGAGACTGGAGAGAGATACTCTTGAGAGACACTGGAGAGAGAAACTCTTGAGAAAGACAGAGACTGGAGAGAGAAACTCTTGATAGAGACAGAGAGACTGGAGAGAGAAACTCTTGATAGAGACAGAGAGAGAGACTGGAGAGAGAAACTCTTGATAGAGACTGGGGAGAGAAACTCTTGATAGAGACAGAGAGACTGGAGAGAGAAACTCTTGAGATAGACTGGAGAGAGACTGGAGAGAGAAACTCTTTAAAGAGACAGAGAGAGACTGGAGAGAGAAACACTTGAGAGAGACTGGAGAGAGAGACTGGGGAGAGAAACTCTTGAGAGAGACTGGAGAGAGACTGGAGAGAGAAACTCTTGAGAGAGACTGGCGAGAGAGACTGGGGAGAGAGACTGGAGAGAGAGACTGGAGAGAGAGACTGGAGAGAGAAACTCTTGAGAGAGACTGGAGAGAGAGACTGGAGAGAGAGACTGGAGAGAGAAACTCTTGAGAGAGACTGGAGAGAGAGACTGGAGAGGGCTGTGGGGTGAGACAGGGATCCAGCTTGAGCCCCACCCTCTACAACATATATATCAACGAATTGGCACGTGCACTAGAACAGTCTGCAACACCCTACTAGTCAAATGTCTACTGATGATCTGTGGTTCTGTCCCCAACCAAGGAGGGCCTACAGCAGCACCTAGATCTTCTGCACAGATTTTGTCAGAACTGGGCCCTGACAGTAAATCTCAATAAGACAAAAATAATGGTGTTCCAAAAAAGGTCCAGTTGCCAGGACCACAAATACAAATTCCATCTGGACACCGTTACCCTAGAGCACACAAACAACTATACCTACCTCGGCCTAAACATCAGCACCACAGGTAACTTCCACAAAGCTGTGAACGATCTGAGAGACAAGGCAAGAAGAGCCTTCTACGCCATCAAAAGGAACATAACATTTGACATCCTAATTAGGATCTGGCTAAAAGTACTTGAATCAGTTATATAGAACCCATTGCCATTTATGGTTGTGAGGTCTGCGGTCTGCTCACCAACCAAGAATTCACAAAATGGGACAAACACCAAATTGAGACTCTGCATGTAGGATTCTTCAAAAACATCTTCCGTGTACTACGCAAAAACCAAATAATGCATGCAGAGCAGAATTAAGCCAATACCCACTAATTATCAAAATCCAGGAAATAGCCATTAAATTCTACAACCACCTAAAAGGAAGTGATTCCCAAAGCTTCCATAACAAAGCCATCACCTACAGAGAGATTAACCTAGAGAAGAGTCCCCTAAGATAGCTGGTCCTGGGGCTCTGTTCACAAACACAAACAGACCCCACGGAGCCCCAGGACAGAAACACAATTAGACCCAACCAAATCATGAGAAAACAAATAGATAATTACTTGACACATTGGAAAGAATTAACAAAAAAACTTAACGAACTGGAATGCTATTTGGCACTAAACAGAGAACACAGTTGCAGAATACCTGACCACTGTGACTGACCCAAACTTGAGGAAAGCTGTGACTATGTACAGACTCAGTGAGCATACTGTAGACTTTGCAATTGAGAGAAGCCGCCGTAGGCAGACCTGGCTCTCAAGAGAAGACAGGCCATGTGCACACTGCCCACAAAATGAGGTGGAAACTGAGCTGCACTTCCTAACCTCCTGCCAATGTATGTCACTCAGATTACACAGACCCACAAAGAATTTGAAAACAAATCCCATTTTGATAAACTCCCATATCTATTGGGTGAAATACCACAAATATCACAGCAGCAAGATGTGTGACCTGTTGCCACAAGAAAAGGCCAACCAGTAAATAACAAACACCATTGTAAATACAACCCATATTTATTTTCCCTTTTGTACTTTAACTAGTTGCACATCGTTATAACACTGTACATAGCCATAATATGACATTTGAAATGTCTCTATGCAATGTTTACTGTTTATTTTTGATTCTTCATTTCACTTTTGTTTATTATGTAGTTGACTTGCTTTGGCAATGTAAACATATGTTTTGCATACCAATAAAGCCCTTTGAATTGAATTGACAGACAGAGAAAGAGAGCGAGAGAGAGAGAGAGAGAAGGAAAAGAAGGCAGGAAGGTGAGAGGGGGGCAGTAATTGTTTCCCAGCCCAGGGAAGAGTGGTCTCAGTGCGACAAGGCCTTCTCCCCCAGTGGAAGCCACCTCTCCACACTCAGACAAGTGAGAGACTCAATCAAGAAAAAATGGACCACAGAACATGAACTGAAATGTAGCAGGAAAAGAATGGGAGGAGTATCAGGAGGGAAGGGAGCGCAATTGTGAATTGACTGAATTAAAGTTAAACAGACTCCACTTTGCTGCTACAAACGCCATGTGTGAGGAGGCTGTAAGTTAATATCTAGTCTACAGTCTACAGACATACAGTGGTATGCAATTACACTATTCACACAGTAATTCATGCAGTAATGGACATCAATCATTCAACCATGTTCAGTGTGTGTATGTGTTAACACAGCTTAATCTAGACTGTCTGCAGTACTCAGACAGAGACATGAAGTGATTGAGGTAAGGGTTAAGGGGTATGAGGGAGGGAGGGTGACCCCATTTATTCCCAATCTTAATTAGATTACCTTCTGGACGGCAGTATTTTAGGGATGGGGGAGCAGTGAAGTCTAACATGGAATGGTTGGGATAATTTCTGATAATCTCCTAATAAATCAATCTAGGAGATAGTCACTAAAAAGCACATTTTCAGTGTTTACAGGAGTGTGCGTAGTTTAGCTCCTTAGTTTGTTTTGATGTTATTTATTCATATCACCCTGTGTGTGTGTGTGTCTGTGTGTGTCTGTGTGTGTTTGTTAGAATTGAGAGGAGAGATTAGGATGAGGGGAGAGCCAAAAGAGGTTAATT